>NW_015374216.1:76381-271368 GCF_001272555.1 Dufourea novaeangliae | reverse complement strand
CCCCTCCCGCCCCCTCCCCGACCCCCACCCGCGATGCCCGTGGGAGCCGTGTATCCTTCCGGAGTCGTGGAGGGTCGTAATCACGCGCGTTCGTACGTTCGCGAAAATATTCGCGGGGTAAATCACTGCCACCACTTCTCACCACTCGCGGCGCGCGTACGTATGCATTCGCGAGATAGAGCCTGGCCTCCACCGGCCACCACAGGCGCTTACGTGAACGCCGCGGGACCAATGTGCCCCGTACACGTTCGTCACCGCGTGAAAACACCTGGCAAGGTCGTACGATGCTCCGTTCGTCGATGATAAACAACCACCGGGACAGGGCAGACGAAGAGGATGAAAAGAACGGCCAAACAGGCTTCGCGTGACAGTCGATCGGTAACGAAGCGATATACCCTCTTGCCCCGATCCTTCGCGGCTGAGACCGAATCTCACGTTTTCATTCCTTTGGAATTTTCAACTCGTCTCGACGAACGATAAGGATCTTTCGATTTTGCTCTTTTTTCCTTTTCTTTTTTTTTTTTAAACAGACGATAAACACTCGCGCGAATTTAATAAACGATCTCACGGGGACCCGGTGTTGCTTGTAATTTTTACACGATACCACGAGACGTACGATCCAGAGTGTCGTGATTGCGATGCGTGTCGGTGTTATTACGAGGTCGGGGGTAGTCCGGCAACTCTGGGGTTATCTCTGGTAGGTCGGATGGTGCCGGTGCGGCGTCCGAGAAACTACTGAACGAGTGGCGCGGTTCTCTTCTCCGGCTCGGGTTCGGGCACGCTCCTCGGTTCGCTCTCGTAGAGAGACCGAACAGCAGACCGACACACCAGCACACGGGCCGGCAGCAGCCGAGAGTGAAACCAATACCAGCGCGCGGGGATCGACTCGACTTGCTACTCACACGGGCCCGCAGCATCCATCCCATCCCGTCCTCGTGATTGTAGTAGTAGTAGCCGTCGTCCCGTTTCGTCCCGTTTCGTCTCGTCTCGTCCCGTTCCGCTTCATACCGTGTCGTCCCGGTTCCGTCCCATCCCAGAGCGACGCAGCACGCGACAGATCTGGATGCTCGCTCGCTCTCGTCCACTACCGCGCCAACACGACCACCACGCGCCTCTTCTTCTCCCTCTCTTCTTTCGCGCTGCTCCCCACCTCCTTTCTACCTTCTCTTATCTCTCTCTTTCTCCTTATCCCACTCCTTTCTCACTCTCTTCCTCTCTGTCCCTCTCGTTCTCTCTGTCTCGTCGTTTCCTCTATCACGATCTTTCCCTGTCCTCTGCCTCTTCAACACCACCCTTTTTCCCTCTTTTCTTTCCCTCCACCTATGCTCCACCACGTAGACTTCCTTACCTTTCTTTTCTTTCCACGGATCGCTCCGTTTCTCCCTGTTTTCTCGTTGCACCTCGTCCGTCTCGCCAGTCTTCTCTTCCTTTCGCTCTTTTCCCTTCGGTTGTATCAAACTCGCTTCGCGGTGGCACGTCAACGTGCCCGCCCTCCACGCCCTGGCCACTACGTACCTGTCCACTTGTGTTCACTCGCGATCGGACCTCTTTTTGCCCCCCTTATTAACACTGATCCGGTGTTTCACTCCTCTTCCAACGTCCTTTTTAACCCTCCCCCTGCTCCCCTGTTTTTCGTTTATTTCCTAGAGGCTCGCCTATTATTCCTCCCCCTCCGACCGCTAGGAGGACCGATGCCGGAAGATGAAAGGAGTCAGCGTGCCTAGAGAAAGAGGAAGTGGTCTCGATTAACAAGGCCACGAAGGACGCGCGCGAAAACACCTGCGAACCCGTGAAGATAAATCGCTCGGAAATCGCCCCTTGCACCACGCCCCCGTGTCACGATTCCTTTACTTCGTCCGTCTCGTCGCTCTTCTTCTCCTTCGTTTCTCCCGCCTCTACGTCTGCACACCAGATACCTTTCCTCCCGTGCGTCGTCGTCGTCGTTGTTCCGTTCCGGATTATTTAATTCGTAGCGTATATATCTTATTAATTTCCGCTTCTTGCACCTTGCTGTCCACCTTTTCTTTTGCTAACGGGACGGTCTCGTGGGATCCCCTCACGGCAACCTGCAACGCAAATCCAAGAGGACACGATCAGCCGCGACGACGCGCATGAGTTCTCGTTTTCTTCGGCTCCTTCGTTTCCTTTTCATTCTTCCTTAGACACGAGCGAAAGCTCTATTGAGGTCAGCCGAGCGTACCTGTAAACAGTAACAAGGTCGTCCTTTAAACCTCCGTGGTGGAATATTTCCGATTCTGGTTCTTTCCGCGTTATCAGTCCGCATGGGAAAGATAGAAGAATCTTGTAAAAGTATTTTGTTTTTGTCTTCATGAAAACAATGAATAATTTGCGTATTCGAATTTGTATGCTTGGTGGATTGATTGAAAGTACTAATTAACGAGGCTTTTATTTTGTCGTCTTTTTTAAATCCCTATAACTTTGCACTATTATTAATATTGTTTACATTCCTTTAATAAGTTTGATATTGACAGTAAATGTGTAACTTATTGTTTGTCGTAGGTAAGGGTTTGTATGATATTGTACAATACTATGATAAATAAAATATTATTGACATAATGTTTATCTACTATCTATGCAGATGGAATAGTGTTTTTGTTAATATTATGGATGTACATAATGATTAAATTTTTATGTGTAATTTATATTTAAAATCTGGGTTCGGTCATTTCTTGTTTTAATAATAATATAAACGAAACAATACAGGCATATCAATTCGCTAAGTTTATTGTACTTCAAAATTTATACTGATACTGTTCTTAAAATTCATCATGTTATTTTTAAAAGAGCATTTTAATTTTTACTCAATACTTATGTACAATTTATCCTTACACGTGAGTGTAACCAAGCAAAAGATTAAAAATTACAGATTAAAAATTTGATTCTTAGAAGTTTTAATTCAATGCAGCTACCTGCTTTTTAAGTTTTATATAGTGAAGTATTAACATTCATAGTGTTTTTTTCTTCCCAATGCAGTAAATATTGTTTCATACATTTAATTAATTGTACGTTTTATTTGTTCCATCAAAGAAATGTTAATTGATTATAAAAACCATTTTCTGTAAGGAAAGAAAGTATTGTATTGTATAGTTTAATTTATTTGCTGTTAAATAAAATAAAATCACTGTTTTTATTATTCCGTAAAGCAATAGAGTGTAACATTTGTAGAAGAGAATGAATTGAATTTTGAAAACAGAAGAAATACAGTGTTTTTGTATTGTCAATATTATTACTACACATCTAACTGACCTCCTATAGGATACTAACCATTTTATATTACAGAATTTTTCGACAGAAAATAAAAATGCAAATAATTTGTCTTCCAACTACATTTATCGATTCAAAAATTAGTCAAAATCGAAGTGACGCAGGAAAAAATGAAAGTTGTTACTTTAACAGAGCTCTGAATTATAGAAAATTAAACAAAACGTTGTATTACTCATTCTTCATAACTGATGGCAAATTGTTGCATCAGTAGATATCAGCATTGTTATCATTTCTCCTAGTGTTTACCGAAAACCCACGTAGATAACGTACTTTAGCGCAGTGTGATTATATCCATACCTTAGTACAGAATCTTACCTGTGAATCATTTGAGAAGAAAATCTGTGCCGAAACATAAATACATTATCCATGTTTTTTTTCCATACTATGATATGTATATTCCATACCATTGTATGAACACAAAGGGATCCTAGAAATAGGATATTTTCATAAGCGGAAGTATCGACAATATGTCGGATCAACCTATTTAATAACAATAAGTACAGTTCAAGAAATCATCAAAGCAATGGTATTTTCAAAGCAAAGTAATTTTGAAAACGTACTATATTGTTGTTCTTCGGACTTCGCTGAAGCAACTAGTGTCATTTTTCTATTAAACGCAACTTTGTATGAGAGAAAACGTTGACGGTGCTAATAATTTAATACGTACAATATGGCTTTTACGGTTGCTTTAACAATATTAAGTAATATAGTACGTATTCTTACCACTGTGAGATACAATATTTTGTATTGTGTTAAAATATCTCAATCGCCTCCCTTAATCACTTGGACATTGATTAAGTTTAAAGAAATTTTCTAAACCAAATCAACTAGAATTCGTTCTGCATTTTCAAATACGAACCGGAGCGGTCATAATGAACTTGGGTATAAGAAACACATGATATGGTTGATCAAATTATTGTCACAATACGAAATCACAACAAAAAATGTTCATCAATCACTAGTCAGAATATGAAAAGTATGTTCTTTTTTCTTTTTGTATAGATGTAAAATCATCATATCAAGGTTTGTACACTGAATAATGTTTAATTAACAATTGTCCACTAAAAATACACAAACATGAAGTTTAGCTTTTGCAATTATAAAAAACACAATTTAATCGCCCTCTGCAAGTCAAAGAACTGATCATGCAGACCATCTTTTTTAGAATACCCCGTATAATTCGTATGTACCATTGATACATTACATAAATAATTTTACCATCTTATCAGTTCAGGAAGTAGCTAATAACTTCACAAATACATGCCAGCGGTAGTACACTCCCGTTCACAAGTATTAGAGCACTTATCGAATGTGAAAAGAAAAAGAAAATTGAAGAACCAGTGTTGTTTATAATATTATCTTAGAGCTGTCAAATTCCAATATGAAATACACAAAAATTGCACTGAATATGCAGTCTTCGTAAAATATACTTTTTTTGGTTCTACGACAACGCACGTACGGTACCATGGGACACCCAAGATTTCGGCAGATCAATAATGAAGCCTACCAGCTACCATGTACAGTAAATCCTCGATGAGTGTTCAACGACTCCTCGGCAGTGACACGACAGAGTCCTCGAGTATGACGCTGACTTCTTAATGAGTTTTAGCACACTGATATAGCTTGGAATTCTGAAGCCAATGACATTTGTTTCAGCCGCATATGACCATTAGTTTATGAAATATTTAATGTTCAGTGCCGAGGAACCTTCGAGCACTCGTCGAGAATTTACTGTATAAATTTCTTCCCTATAATTAAAAGACAGCTATTATTCACTTTTGATCTTCAGTTGAAAAGCCGCCGTGGAAAGGTAAATATTTTTGTTTTGGAAAGTGGTCAAAACGTTCTGCAAGATGAGTCAAATACAGTACAATTCCGATAATCCGGCAACCAATGATCCGGCATGCCTAATAATATAATCCATAAAAAATCTACACATCTATTGTATGCCGCCAGAAATGGAAATTTCGGCGACAAGCTTACGAAAACTTTATTAAGCTTTGAGGATTGTACGGAAGATTTGTAAGTTACAGAAGAGGAACTTATTTGCGATGGACAAATTATATTATCTTATAAATCTGGACAATATTTCAGTTTAGTTTTTGTGAATTTGTACAAATATTATTATACACGTACTGTAAAATCGTATATATACCTAAGTAGTATATGAGATATCTATTGTTAAATTTATACAAATATTATTATACATACTACATTTTCTTAAGATTTTTTCAATAGCAAACAGTTAAATGGTAGATACGTTTCGTTTATTAAGCCTACACTATGTCTATCCTATATTTTCCATAAATAAACAAATAATAATTGCTAAATTTAATTAAAATGGCGTGAAAAATAAATTTAAAGTTAAAATACGAGCGAAACGTAGATCTCAGAAAGCGTGGGACAGCTGTAAAATCGAGAAAGTAAAATTTTTATTATAGGCATCTAGTGGTAGGCTGCGGAACTAATATTGAAATTTTTTCGAAAAGCGCCGGAGAGAAGTGTGAATTTTTATAATAGCCACCTGGTGGGGTAAGTGGAATTCAATCTGATACCTCTCAATCTAGTTCCGAAAGTCGCCACCAGATAATTACCATAAAAATTCAAATTTCTCGATTTACCAGTCTTTTCGCACTGTTTGAAAAAGTTTCAAAAGTTACGATTTTACAATACAATAATATTTGTATAAATTCAGTAAAACTATGCTTAAATATTATTCCGATTTATAAAATAATGTAATTTCTCCATCCCAAATAATTCCCTCCTCTGTAGCTTGCATATCTTGCGTACGATCCTCAAAGCTCCAGAAAGTTTTCTTAAGTTTGTCGCCGAAATTTCGATTTCTGGCGGCATAGGATAGGTGTGTGTAATAAATTGCAGTATTCCTTAGCCAGATTCAATCTGCCTGTCGGCGATAATATTCGTGTATCCGCGCCAGAAGCACTGCTCACGAAGTACAGAAACTGAAACCAGAAAGGATAACATTCCAATTACCGAGCGTTCCAGAATACCGCCGTTCAACAAATTGGACAATAATTCCCGCGGTATCGCGACAACAGTCTCGCAAGAATGCGGGGATCTCCGTGGCGCCTCCTAATCTTCGACCCCGCAACGTGTCTCCACCCTCCCGCCGTCTATCAGTATGTACCGATCCATTTCGTCAATTTTTCCTGAGCCGAAGAACACGTCACCGCGTTTTCTTTCGTATTTACAAGACGGTCGACTAAGTGCGCTTTAAGTGACCTAGCCGGTAGACCAGATCGCGGCAATCGGCGGTGTTAGCCAGCTGACAGGCGCCGACACAATGGACCCCGCGGTAAGAAAAATATTTCCACCTTTTTGGAAAAAAGTCCCGAAACTGGGACTACTATCGGCTATCTGTGAACGTCGAAGTCCGACGAGATGTTCGACAACGGTAGAAATTTGACGCGTCTCGTAACTGTTGAGGGTCCTACGGCATCCGGAATGCCGCGGCGCGATCCTCGATGTAGGGTATCTTTCCTTTATCTTCGTGCACGCCCGGGAATTCTCTACCGAATGAGATAGTTTTCCAAGAAAAAGTCACTATTTTATCGGGGTTTTAAACGCATACTCGACGCGTGATCCCTTTTCTTCCCTTCTTCCGCGCGATCCAGACTTAACCCAGACCTCGGATACACTTGGACGTTATGTTCGATGCTCCATCGCGTTGCTCGATATTCAACGACGATCGAGGGGTAAGTTGGTTGTGCAAACGTTTGTTCAGTGTACAGATTTTGAAGATTTCGGTTGATTCGCTTTTGAACAACAGCATAGGAACATTCCACGCGAAATTCAAGCCTTTTTCGAGTAGCATTCTGGATATTGTTGACATTTGGAGATATTGTAGTCTTTAGTGATATATAAACGTACCTCGGAGGATGTTTGAAAAATTTAAAGAATTGTTGATTTTAAAATTGTTTGAAATATAAGGTTAACTTTTTTCCAATAAATCATAACTGTTGAACTAACAAACTGATCCAACTGATCTTTGCGGGCGTTTACAGTGGAGACAGAATACTACAAAATAAAAATTATTTTATTAAAAAAAAGTATGTTTTAACCACTTATTTGGCAGTTGTTTGGAAGAAATGCAGTGTTATAATAGTAGAGCACTATTTAAAAATTTCCAAAATAGATGAGGATATAGTCCTTGTCCTCTATTAAATGAAGTTAACATTACGTGAAAGCATATCGGCTCGACGTAGTGTTAACTTCAATCAATTTTCATATGGGCAATTTAAAGGTCTCCATCTTTTTGAAAAGTCCATAAAAAGAACCATAAGGACTATGTCCTCATTTTTGTTTTTAATTTTTAAATAGTGCCCCGCTATTATAACATCGCATTTCTTTAAAACAATTGCGAAATGAATGGTTAAAAAATATTTTTTTGAATGGAAATAATTTTTATTACATACTCTTATGTCTCCACTGTAAGCTCCTGCAAAGTTAATTTCGATCAGTTTGTTAGTTCAGCAGTTATGATAAAAATGTTCAATTTTTTATCGTACAAATGGAAATAGCTTCTTAAAATGGTGCGTCCAAAGAGTATTAGCGAACCATAAAATAATACCACATAATGACCATTATTAGAGAGAATTGTTTTAATTATTTGTACCTTTGCAAATGGAATTTAAATGGGCCTTAATTAGTATGACAATCAAGATCACAACGTCCCAGACTAAAACACTGAAAATATATAGCATGTAACATGGAGGAAGGAAGACCATAATGAATTATGTTTACGCCATAAAGGGATACGTCATAAAGGGACTATTACCACTTAAGAACTAAATTAAAAGTATATGAACGTATTTTACCATGCACTAATGGGTTTTTACGATTAAATACGACAATGACACCTATTCTAGTATTTACGTGATCAATTATGCCAAAAGTATACCATAGGTTCGACCACCGTTTAGAAAATATTATAAAATCAAGTGTAATAACTCTTTAATATACGATTAAACAAATATTACTGAAATATAAATATAAATTATTATATACAACAGTTTAGAATTAGGTATACGACATATCGTAACAGTACGATTTAGAAAACTAGATCAATTTAATTACAAATATCGATTTAACCTTTATAATAAATGTAATATATAGGTACATAATAGAAAAATACAGCTTAGAACTGTATTGTTAGATTATTATCAACTAAAATAAATGGGTCACAAGTTATATTATTCGTACCTGATTTTTTAAAATATTTGTAGCGCATATACATAGAATAGGATGTAATATTCGAATGATTCGTTATATGTTGTTTATATTCATTAATTATAAAGAAAGTAACGAGGTATGATTTAGGAGACCGGTAGACTATAAACAACTCTCCCCTAAGTATAGTATATACTACAAGTTCAAGCTTTAATAATAGTACTTAAAAAATATAATTATTCATTAACAATATAATACGCCTGTAATTGAACGCAATACGACGAGTTGCAACCCCGTAACTGTTAATCTGATGGTTGCAATCTCGATCGATCCGTGCTTGGTGCACATTACTGCCTGAAACTCACAGGTGGCAATTTCAGTCAAATTAACGTCGCGATCAACCGAAACGATCGGATTAAGACGGCTTGACGCAAATGCTTAAAACGGGACGCTTGCGAGACTGGGCCATTAATGATACTTCATCAATTCGACGCTGACGTATCAATTATTAGTGTGTAACATCCGTCGACATTGTCGATTCTACACGTTCACTGTAACGTAACGAAAACATTACATTAAGATGAGTGTAAAATTACAACAGGAAATTACAAAGTGTCGATGTCCGTTCGCCGAATGCTTACAGACATAAATTACAGTTGATAGCAGTTAATTATAAATGTAACCAACCATCAACGGCACTTGCGAGATTTTAATCGCTCACTTTTAATGCGTATCGTGTTAAATATTTAAATACTGAATTTAATAGTTCAATTAAAATAACATTCCACTTGACATGTAATTTCTACAAAAATTGATAAACAACAGTCTAACGGAATATTATAAGAAGTAGATAGCTGTATTAAGGAAACAAAATTTGTTAAATAGAATAGTTCTGATAAAGTGTCTATAATGAACAATATTTACGATCAGCTGTTGTTAGTATAGTATCGTCAGATACAGTTGTGTCAGACATTATTAAAAGAAAATCTGAATTTAGCTAAGTCTCAATCGAGAAATTTGAGTCGATTAGACGTATAAATCAGAAAAGGGATTACAATCAACCCCGGAGCATAGGGAACTTGAATAAAGCTAGCACAAAATCTAGACGCTCTAATTCGACCGATCTAGGGTTCAAAGATTGAAATCGGACTAGCGCAAGACTTAGGCATTTGATTGTGAACAATCTAAATCCTAGAACAATCAAATTTAATCCATCCAAGATCGAAAGAATCGAATCGGACCGAGTAGGAAATAAAAGATTCGAATTGAACAGATCTAAGATCCAGAGATTCAAACTGGAGCCGCTCAGACGTCAGATGTCCAAACCAGATCAATACTCAACAGATCAGTACTCCAATAACTCAAATGGAAGTACCCACGACTCAGGCATCCAAGCTGGGAAGGTCATGCAAGGTCAAATATGGTAGTAAAATAAACATTCTTACATTACAGGAGATATACTTCAATGATAGCTCGCTGAAGTCGCCTCAACACCGGTTATCAACATTAGCGATAAAAAAACAAACACCCGATAAAAAAAACATAGCGTTCCATTAAAAAAAATAGAGATGACCTTGAAATCTCCTCAATGACTTCACCCACGCAGAAAATGTTTGTGTCACAATATGCCCTCCTCTATACCGTGTAAGTTTTATATATAACATTTTTTCATATTATTACAAATAACGGCAATATTCAAAGTGGACATAGTTATTGCCCCGCCCTGTATATCAGCCGACTAAAAAAGGGGAAAAAACTTCGAATCTTGCTACACCTAAATATTTCATGAAAGTTTCAAATTATAAACGCTACCCAATACTTCACTGTCTTAACCAAGCAAAGAAAATTACGGAATGAAAGTAGAAATACTTTTTATTCTACAATACGGAATCTCATTTCTGATTATAATTCATAACGAGTTCAACAAGTATGAAATTGCATCGTGTCGCAAGTAAATTGACCAAAAAATAACAATGGAGTTTTCGTTTTTGAATAGAAATGGAAATAGCTAGTTCGAATGCTTCATATTACAAGCGATTAAACACGTTTATGTACAATTATGTAATTCCACAAAGCCGCTTAACACAAACCAGACCTATAAATATCCATGCATCGATGCGAAATTCAACAAGTGGGCGTAAATATATACCTACTCGTCTAGCGTGGCTAGATAAGCCAGTCGGGCCAGCTAAACCCGTCTTAATGTAACTATTTAATCAATGAATAACATGCAATCGGCAGTGCACGAGAAATCCACGATATATCCTACCATTAATAAATTTCAATTTGTACATTTATTGCCTTGAAATTATGAACTGAACGCTCATTCATAAATACGAATGTTTCTCCTATAGCATTATGTACCATTTCGCTGTTCAACACAGAAAGCACATGAGATCGCGTGCGTTCCACACTTCTTTAGGCCCGTAATATTCTATTATAATTCCATTCCAGATATCCATTCAATGAAACTCGTTCGACCAACTTCGTTGCGTTTTCACACGAATAAAATGGCGGCACGCCGAACGGAGGGTGACAAAAGAAATAGACGAGATGCAATAAAACAATAAAGGAGACCACGAGAGAGAAGAGTGATCGAGGGCAACCGGTGGCTGATTCTCGATCACGAGTGATCTCCACGGTGATCGGTCAAGCGCGCCGATCTTATCTTTAACACTGGCTCAAATGTATCGAGCCGGATGGCGTTCCAGGACCTTTTTTGCGCATAACTGCTTCATTCACGCTGAACGCAGGCCTCCCCCCTTCATCAGAAGCTTCATTGCGTGTCAAATGACGACGGAGCAATTACGTCGACTGCTCCTTTTTAGCGTGCGCCCCGGCTGACATAATGTCGATCATTGAAAGCTTTCGATCTGAAAGCTTAATTCCGAGGTCGTGCATGTCGAATCGGCCCCTTTTCTTTTTCATCGTTGATGCTTTCTATGCCCGGCGTAGAGTAATGTACTGTAACGTGTAATTCGCCGGCCACTGGTTACGAGTTTATGGTGCAGCATTTTCGATTTTTGTGTAATAATATGAATAATTAAGGTGGCTTTATTATGCGCCGAGTTGTTGCACGAGAGAATACAGAGTAACGATACAGTGGTAAGAATACAAAAAATAAACGATCCATGTCGTTAGTGGGATAAATAAGATTCGACGACATAAGAGTACATTGTTTTTTGAAATATAACCTTGTATACCATAGCTCAAGGGATGTATGCGCTTAACGTATTTTTATTTTAGATTTACATACAAATGGCAGAGTATAAAATGCTTTTTATTTTTAAATAATGTTTCGTGTAGTATGAACCATTTTAATATTTTTTGTATTTTCGTAAAATAAAGCATATGTATAATATATTGCAATATGCATATTGCAAACGTTTTACAACTTTCGTGGATTTATTGGAAATCATTATAATAATACTCTTTTAATAAGACATAATATACCTATCGTCTGAAACACATAATGATGTTTTATTCTTTACATTTTTGTACAACCATTGTGAACTGTTCGCATTTCAGTGAAGATCGATAAATTTTATGCATTAGTATGATATATTTTAGTGAAGGTACCCATTAACAAAACTAAATATGTACTTCAAACTGTGAGTTTTAAGCATTTGTTGTGAATGTTAATTTGCAAAACTAACGCAGTAATGAAAAATATATTGCAATAATAAGTAGAATAAAGTTTAATAAATCACAATAATAACGTTTTATAAAGTAATTCCTTTAAATATCTCATTAAGTTAAGAATAAAACAGAAAACTCGTTACATCTGATCAAACTTTTGTCTTTTATTGTATTTCACAGAGCCCTATAAGCTATAAATGCATAAAATCTACAGTCTAGTTATAACTAAGGAAACCCTCGATCAAATAAAGAAGTTTCTACTAGATTTGCATTTCTGTCAATACGTTTATACGATTCAGAATTTTTATAAACACCCAATGTCTAATTAGAATATAGTAACTTTAAGTAAAGTGAATTGTTCCTGTATTAATTTTCATCGAATTGCTTGGGTGTCATAATATAGTTCTAAATCATTGCGATTATAAAGAATATGAACAGTAGTCTTAATTGGACCCACATTTCTGACATTGTAATATGAAATTATGACACAAGACGAGCCTCAGCCTGAGCGACTCGACTCATGTCATAACATTTGCGTTAAGGGACAATGAAATAAATTGTAGGTGAACGAATCCACGTTTCAAAATGTATTTTTAGCTCCTGTAACACTGAGAATGCCTGCATACCATACCCTAGATAAAACAGAATAATACGAACCAAAATAGAAACCAACTAATTTAAAAAAAAAAAGTTGTACACTCCACCGAAATAGTAGAGAAATGACAATTTTATTTAACTAATATGAATAATTAAGGAATAAACATAATATGCTATCAAAGATTCTATTCGTAATAAAAGGTACAGAACTTCTTATATTCCGTGTAATAGTTAATTGTTGTAATTTTTAATATCATAATTATAAATAAATTGTGAATATAAATATTGTTATATTTTTAACTGAATATGAAATATCACACGCTATATATAACAATGCATAAAAAAAAATTTTTAACTTTAACTAAAAAGGGCAAATACACAATGATAACAGTAATTCATTGCGTACCATTGATTAGTTTTGTAATACGTACATGTGGTGTGTCATTATATTAAAATTCAAAAAAATTCATATAAAGAATTACAGGAAAGAAAAGAAATCGCCCAACGTGGGGCTCGAACACACGACCCTGAGATTAAGAGTCTCATGCTCTACCGACTCAGCTAGTCAGGCTATGCCTCCAGCATGTAATATGTAAAATATAAAAGATACTATTAAATTTTGTACATTATGATTGGTATTAATTTATTTATTGAAAAAAAAAACATTTATTCAAAGCGAAATACAAATTCGGAGTAACTTCTTTGATAACCCACGTGCATCTCACTACAAGCAGTGACACCACTGATTGAACGAATTTGCATAGAAACCAATATGGCGTTAAACCAGTGATGGGCAACCGAGCCCGCTCGGGCAAGTGGCGGGCAGCCGCGGGCTTCTGCGAAGGCGACGCGAGGCAGGAAACGTAACGACATATTTGCATATTGGGATTCCTTGACCCTTCTCGCCCATTTTAATCTAAACTAGCGTATCACTCGTATAGAGTAATAATCATTTATTTGTTAAATAATAACAAAAGAATTAATTCTAAAACTTTTAAGTTTTGGAAGAAGTTCTGGAATTAGTTCCAATTTTCGCCACCAAAGTGGTGGGAGCGCCACTAAATGTCCCATAAATTCCCAAATTTTTCCGGCACTTTTCTGAATCCAAGATGGCGGAAAAACCTCCACGTTTTTAAGTTCTGGAATTAGTTCCAATTTCCGTCACCAACTGGTGGGGGCGCCACAAACGTGTAGATTTTTCCGCCATCAGGAAAACAGGATATTGTCCTTTCTAGAAGAAAATTTAATCGAAACAAAAACATAAAATACTTATCAGTGATATATCATTCATGTTCGTGCTGTTTAAATATTAATCGGAACCTAAAAAAAGTGATTGCATCCTTAACCATTTCTGACGAGGGTTCGCGAAAATACGATAAAACCTCCTTTGACGTTATTCACACGTATTAATGCACCCAAACTGGCCTTAATACGTTAATTGCCTACCTGTTTACTGTTATGATAATATCGCCATAAAATACATCTATATAAATTCTTACTACAGTAGTGCCTCTTGTATTCGAATTAACAGTAATACATAAGAGTTCGTATAAAGCAATTTTCAGATAATAGATTAATCACTAGACTGCGGATTTTATGCATTTATAGACTCTAGAGGTCTGTGAAATATAAATAATAAAAGACAAAACTTTCATCGAATGCAACGACTTTTCCATTTTATTCTTAACTCAATAACATACTTAAGAGAAGATAGAAATTCGTGCTTTTACTCTTGTACTCAAGAATTACTTTAAAAAAATTTTATTTTGCGTAAAAATCCGCAGACATTTACTAATACTAAACTTTATTTATTTAAATAGAGACAACTGACTGTTTGTTTAAATATTCATGGATCCCATATCTGTTTAGCTAATTACAGAAATATTTCAATATAAGTGACTTCGTAGATTTCGTTACCTATCAAATAATAGAATACTTACGAGTTGAATTCTACACTCGTTGTTTGAATCGGAACTCTACCACCAATTGCATTTGGAATGTTGTAAAAGTTACGGTTCATTCGTATAATTTAATAGCGATGGTCACCGTTGACCATAATGCCAGTCAACGTGTTAACAAATCAATTGAGCGATTGAATGAAAAAGAAAGCACGCAAAGGCATCATATCATCGCCCACAATATTTATTGTTGCTTAGAAATTTATGAGACATCGGAAATACGTATACCAAGCACCAACATGATTATATATACCTATAATTTACGCCGGTTTCTGGTTTCCAAGATTAAGCGGTTAACAAGGATTTCAAGCGGAAGAAGCACCGGTGTAGGTATACATGTCGTTATGGCCTGTCGAGTGCTTGTTTAAGTTGGATACGTTACTATACTGTTATCTGTTTGGTTAGCCCGTGTAAAATTACCAGGGTTGGGTTAGAGATGGTCAGTTCACCGTGGTCATTTTACAACGGAACAGATCTCCCTTCACAAGTTTTAGTACCGGCAATCCTATATCAATTTCCACCGGGAGCACAGTCGCTCGATAATGGAACCATACCCGATGATAGTCCTCAGGCTGGCCGTAAGCCGTAAGCCCCCGAACTCGTAATTTACCAGTGGTCGCGAACGAACATTTATATTCTAGGCCGGCTGTGATCGTTATTCCGTATATTTTACACTTAAAGCTTTATTGAGGTATCATGGAATGGGAATGGCCGTTGAGGAAACGTTTAGCGTTCGAACGATCGTTTAACGTTATTGCACGATAATTTGACCAACAAAGTGTGATCCCGACTTCGTACCCTACGGGGCATCGATTCACAATACAAGCTGTTCAAATAAAATGGGTGTAAGACTTTAGGTGCTTATAATAGGGGAAATCGGAGACGATTGTTGCAATTTTTTTCTTTTGAATTATTACATATTTAAAACTTTTCTTCGTAATAACAGAAACAGAAGGTACTTGTGATTTATAACGAAATACTGTCGTTATAATGTCAGTGCAAATACCTGTTAGCTTGGTGTTAATTAGGGTAATGTAACAGATAGCAACCAGCCCCACGTTAGGGTTGGTTGTCCACGCAACAATTATTTGTTACAGGTACCTATTGTAAATGGTAACATTTTTATTAAAATACTTGAAAGATAAATGAATGCTCCTAAGAGAAATTTATTGGAAACCAATCCTCATAAATATAGAAATTGATTTTACATGGATAGGATTCAATTTAGGACCCATGTTGATTAAACATTTTTTACACCAGTTGGTGAGTACTATAAACCCCTAAAGTCTTAGACACTTTTTTTTAACAACCTGTACATGGAAATACTTTTGTTCAACTAGATGTTTTGTTAATGGAAAGGTATCTACAATATATCTGGTTAGTTTCGTTGTACCAATCAAGCAAAAGATAACAAACAAGTGATGGAGATGTTAATAACTTGATATTCTTTGTCTCTACTATACTAAGGACTAATTCTGTTTTTATAAAAAAAAAACATT
The DNA here is from genome assembly GCF_001272555.1 of Dufourea novaeangliae. NCBI lineage: Eukaryota > Metazoa > Arthropoda > Insecta > Hymenoptera > Halictidae > Dufourea > Dufourea novaeangliae. The sequence continues at coordinate 255,200 of NW_015374216.1, read as the reverse complement.
CCACAAATTATACATCGTACAGATGCGGACAGTTGCTGTAAATGCATGATCTTTGTATGTCTCATTACATTTTAAGTTTTTCTTTAACATTAAGTATACAAGGTCTCCCGAAAGTCTCAACAATTTGCAGAATATCAGGGGTCCTAATAAATATGACCTTTTTTTGTTTGAATATTTTGTCGCTTTCAATTACTGATTGACTCACTTCAAAGATGATTCAAATTATATTGTTGTTAAAAGGTCTGCATTATAGAATAGTTCTGAGGTATAGAATATCTACATGTGTAATTTTTTCAACAGAAATTCCAAACACGTTGTGTTTTTAATGCGATTGAAATTTTAGTAAATTTTCGAATTTCATATCTCACTGGTCTTCGATCGTTCATTGGATCGTTCTTTTATGTGGTATAACGAGCTTGTAGATTTTCGGCAGGATGACGTTATAATCATCTCAGGGGCGCCGACGTTTGAACAAGGGCGTGACCAGGATACGCCGGCAAAAGAATGAGCTATGAAAGAACGGGCGGACCAATGGCGTGGCATTTGTTACGTCTAATCAAGACCCTATTTTATTTTTGTACGTTTTTCGTCGGCTTTCGCTTAGTCACCTTTGACTTTTATGAAATTAAGTCGTTGGCATACTCGTTTTCGTATTAATACATAGCACATATTACCTAATGTTCATGATGGTTTTTGAGTATTTAAATATGCAATACGTTGTTATTAAATGCATGGAAAAAATCAATGTAATAGGTGTAACAATCAGTCGGGTAAATAAAATATGCCCTGACAAAATATTAGAAATTATGTTCTAGATTACCGTTATAATGAACATGTTTTATAATAACTTAAATAAGAATCATAAGAAACAACAGACCTCCCCGGCGAACTATATTTATCAAAGATATTTTTAGCAAGAATAAATAGAATTATAAAAAGTTACATTTAACCAATTAGTAGCAACAAATCAATCTGCGAGAAAAAAAAATTTTAATATTTTAAATTTCAAGCACAATATAATCTCTATCCTATTTCATATCAAGAACAAATGCAAGACAGTACGCAGATGTATCGATCTTCATTTACAGAAAACAATAATAATAAGTAGACCGTGAATTTTATGCGTTCATCGTGTACACGATTCTATAAAACTCGGTACATAAAAAATTCAATAAACTTCAATAAAATTTTTAAATAATTTGAAACTTGACAGAATCCTTAATGACATACATATCTTTCGATTTGATACAGTTCTTCAAGAATGACTTTATAAAGATCCATTATCTGCATAAACTTCTGCAGTCCAATAATAAGCTACATAGCATCAAAAAAGAAGGAAGTAAAAAATATATTAATATTAAACCATACAAAGAACCACAAACAAATTTAAGAAATATAGTTGAAAAGCCAATATACCAGGTTAAGTTCCATAATTAAGTAATTCTCAAATCCCAATCCTTACTCTATACCCCATACAACGCCATTCTCTGGTGCATATCCACGCGAAGGCTGATCACCTAAACAGACTACATTTGCATAAAACCGTTCGGTCGATATCATAACTTCCTCCGAATTTCTATCGAATATTCTGCGTTCGTCGTCGATGGTGGACGTCTCAATCAAGCCACGGGGTCGGGGTGCGCGAGCTTATAAAGACTCGCGTATCGGGGCTCTCGATCGACTGTCAAAAACGCGATCCTGGCGCGCATTCTGCGCCATTGGGGGACCCCCTTTCGATTTTATAGTATAATAATAGAGCGGCGCAGCGGAGTGTTTGCTTATCGGAGCCCCGATTTTCGGCCAAGAAGACACGACGCGGCGGCCGTCGTCGTCGTTGCGGCTTACGGTGGAGTGGACGGGAGGTGGGGGGAAGAGGAACGTATCTGGATAAGAGCGGTAAAACGAACAAGACGAAAGAAACAACGAGAGAAGAAAAAATGAAGAGAAGAAGGAGTCTAGGGTAAGGGAGAAAGGTGAAATAAAAAGAAACGAAACGAGAGAAGAGAGCGGCATGGATCACGTGCAAAGAGGGGGTGGGGATGGCGGGGTGACTTGTGCGGAGCTGCTTAGCCGGGTTATGCCTCCCACCTGCGGCTCCGTCTACCTCATCCACCACCAGACACGAATAATCGAAGCATAATTTCGACCCGTGGGCTGCTGCTTCTCGGCGTATTTCGGACGTTCCCATCCCATGCCGGCCGCGTACAACCCTGTTTACTATACAGGGTGTAGCGTATGCAGAGGTAGCAATTTTCAAGACTCTGTTCTTAGGCGATCATGAAAATATGTGTTTATCGCTGGAACAAGGGAGCTTTTTTCACTTTAACTTGACCACCTAGGATACCATCGACACCCAAGGCTCTCATACACATATATGTATATGTAGATACCAATTCGTTCGAATCACTATAGAATTCAATACAAATTTGTAAGTTCTGGAAATTTTTGAATCAGGTATGGAGGATGAATCTAGCCGTCCAACTACGGAAAACTACTTACATCGTATTATTTCCCTTTCGAAACCATGCAATTTTCATTTGGAACTTCTTTCGGTATTATTAACGGTTTCGAAGATATTTGAAGGGATCGATTTAAATGACTCACCTTGTAGACAATCGCCACGGAAAGTAAGTTAACGACTAACCGTACTTAATCCCTTTGCCTCTAACATCGAGTCAGACTCGTCGTGGTGATTTAAAACGGCGATTAATAAACGAATGTTATTAATAAATGAATGTTATTCATTTCCTGTAAATCGAAGTCAAATACTGTTTTGCTGATTTTAATATTTAACTTTCCTAGTAATACTTATTAAGTATATATATCATTACGATAAACAAAGGATGTATTTTGTTTCTGAACAAGAATTAATAATGAAGTAACTGCTGCGAGCAAAGTCGTCACAGAAATCGTACGACAAGGGGTTAATACGATATTTCGCCAAAATACAGCTAAAATAATAAATCAATATTTGTTCGTATCGAAGTCAAAGATATACTACATATACTGTTTCATTTTTATATCCATAATACTATTCCATCGTCCTATGCCATTTTTACTCAATGGCAGTGAAAACTTGGGAAAGAAATATTCTTAATTTAAAATATTACATTCACTCTGTTCGACCTTGTTCGCAAATTTTAAGGAGCTTTATGTTTCCAATAATTCTGTATAAAAGATCAAAGAGAGAAAAAAAAACGAAACGGCTCGAAGTATAATACAATAATAATAACGTCATTATTACGTACATAACAAATATATATAAGTTAGCCTGTAAAAGTATAACAATGACATAATTGTATTATATTATAAAAACGTCTATTCATCACATATGATGAAATATGTATTATATTGAATGTTAACACTATGGTTTTCTGTATCACCTGTATGTTTATTTTGTTTATTAAGCGACGCCATCTATTATACATTACCCTTGTAACGTATATATTCTTACATACAAAATGAAACTTCATCTCGTTCACGTTATTTGTATCAAGCAAGAAAACATTGTCGATTCGCGGTACACCCTGTATAAAGGTACGTAATCGTAGCCTATGTATCGATACACGTATAGACATAACGATGTGGAGCGTAATTTAATGTGCTCCGGGCGCGATTTTTATTTCTATTCCTCTCATAATAAACGATTATCATAATAACTGCCATTACGTTAAGGGTTTTACCAGGAGGACGTCGAAGTTCGGCCAGAGGTAAGGGAATTAATACACTCGCAGAAAAATATGGTCCGCAGGTCTCGACATTATGAAAAATTCACGAAACCTCGACCGAGACTTGTTCGTTGCCGCGACCTTACTATAAATTACACGTTTTAACTGTCACTGCAAAGCCGTGTACACCACCAATGGCACCACCGCGTACGAGGTGACAATTTGCATATTTAATCATTAATCAATGGACAAGAGAATGACTTCCATAACCGGCAATGTAGAGCCTTAATTGAACCCCTGTAATTATGGTTCCCTTGGACCGAACGAAATATTAACGAGAAAGGTGTGTCTAATTGGTCCGACGGCCAACATTACAGAAAACGTCTCGGTTCATCGGATTGCTTAATATCGATAACATATCTTTATTAACTGCTAAATCTGATAATATCCTTATCATTTACGGCATTAAGGTAATTATTTATGAGATGCAAATCTACGTATTTTTCTTAAAGAAGATTTTTGCTTTCCTAAAGGATTAAAAATATACGTGATCATATTTTTTCATGAAAGATGTAAAAGACACTTTGATCTGTAATTTTGAATAAATATTTATAAGAGGATTCGTGAATTTTCATATCAAAAAGTATTCATATTGAAGAAGTTAGAAGCTGAAACATGAGCTCTGGAGTTACTCCGTGACAACCATGATAACACCTCTCAGAGTTGTTTAAAACGAAAAATTCAAAATTAGATACAAACTGCAAAATTATCTTTATGTCCTGTACTACAAACCTTTATAATAAAATGGCTGCGCGCAAAAACCATAAAAATCGATTTTACAACGAATTTCTTAACATTCGCTTATTACAGCAAAAAAATTATTAAGGATATTTTTATGATTCCAGTATGGGCTATAAAAGCATGTATGTACATAGTATATATGTACGTATAAACTTTGAAGTTAAGTGGTCAATTACTTTATAAGGTAATATACCATCCATGGCATCCATAAAACATCTGAAGGCTCATGTTGCACTTTAAAACTTGTAATATCGAATATTTATAATATAAAAATTCCAAATAATTTTTAAACTTGACAGTATTTTTCAGATTCATAGAAAAATCATCTAAAAACACGTAAATGTTTCAGGAGCATTAAGCACCCCCGATTGCTTAACTCATACCATTTACACTATGTCATAAACAGATTTATAATAAATTCATTTGACAAAAGATTAACGATCCACGTACGTAGGTGTCTTCAACTTGTATATAAATTAATGCCAAATAGGAAATATAACATAAAATATTATTAATGATACGATATAGGCAACTCTCCCCTTTACATATATGAATGATTCAATATAGCGTGTATTGTTTACGAATGTTTCCCAATCACGATTGACCATATAATTTATCACCTTTAAATTTCTCTTCAGACGTGGATATCCTTGGATCCACGGATGAAGGCATTAGTAGGTAAGATCACGCATTGATCGAATATTGCTTTATGGTGATCGTGCCTTAATTACGGTCATTATAGGCCGAAAATTTTGTGTCACGTTTTCCTTAATACCGATCCCCAAGCGATACTTTGAATACCAAAGGCCCCGGCCACGAATTCCTCGAATATCGAAATCTTTCTCTAATATCGACTACGGTCAAGTCCCTTTTCCCCAGTATTCGGGACCGCAGAACAGTTAGATGTTTTTAGAAATCCGTGTTCTTCGTCACGAAAGCGTTACTCCACTGTGATTTACTATCTGGAGCAAAACTGTGTGTGGTTCTAATGGTCTTCTGAACAGTTCAGAACGACTAGGGCTACAAGATATCTTTTCTCTATATTTTCGTCTTTGCACTGAATTCTGATTGAGAAACTTCGCTTTCACGGTGTCACCAATTATTATAGTGCCATTTGTGTATATAAAATGAGAATTATAATTTTCAATTACAGTAGATAAATTTAATTCATTCGAATAATTTTAGAAAAAAAGCATATTTGAAAAGGACGAAAAGATCTTACAATTTCCATGTTTTAAAACTAAAAGTCTGGTGTTAAAAATGTTACTTGTGACTCACAGGTATTCAATTTGAACTGGAGATATTATTGTACACCTCACGTTGAAGGTATTGTTGCTTGTTCAAGACTATACATAAAACCTTTTTGTCAGTTATAAACTGTGGTGCAACGAAAAATTAGGCAGTGAAATAATCCTTGGTGTTGTTTATAGAATCTTAACCTTCGTACAAATCGTGTGTCTTTTTTAATACTTCCATTGGTCACAGTGATTCTACGGGACACTTTACATTCATTAAATAGGAGTTCAATTTTACTAGATCGTAACCTATCAACTGATCCTGATACTACCTAAATAGAACTTAAAAAACAATTTCTCAACGTGAATGATATTATTTATTTTCATTGCATGAAATATCGGAAATTAGTATCGATGCAACAACCTATACACTGGTCAAAACCATCAGATCACCTAATACATACATAAACTGTTGTTGGAAAGGGTACTGGAGACTCAATATCCCTAAAACAAATTCTATATAAGCACAGTAAAGACATGATAATCGCTGAACCAAACATATCAGCCTGTTCATATGTTCACAGCTTCTTAAAAAATTGTAATCTCAAAATTTAAAGTAACAATCAGAACCTAGAATGTAAGTTTAAATTTATGTAATACTTAACTACTGTTATGACTGTACAACTTATTCTACTATATTATTCATGTACTCATGTTTGTTTGTATAGCAGAAATAAGCCTCGTTAGAGGCTTTAAGTGCTTAATTAAAAAAAAAAAAGCACAGTAAAGAACACAAACCTAAAAATGTCTGAATATCGCGTGACTCATTACACGTCCTTAGAACGTTACCCAATTCCGTTCGCAAGGAGCTCCGAAAGACAAGCAAAGGATCGCTCTACCTGGCTTTCACAGCCAATCTGTCGCAACATCGAGCTAGGATCGTTCAACGTCCATGGACCGTCCCCGAGCAGTTGAGAGGCTCATGATAGTGCACGGTGATACGTATGCGTATAACCATCGGACAAGCCTTTGTCAATAGGAATGTTTTCTGTCGTGAAGTCCCGAGATGGCAGCTAGAAGGACCACTTCGGTGTCCCGGATACTCACGAAGAAGGGTGGTGGGGTGGGGAAACCAAACCACCCGCAGGCATGGTAAGTCGTGTGCAACTGCGGGGTTGTATATAGTCACCTGGTTGACCGATTAGTTTCATCCATCATACGCCATAAAGGAAGTCGAGGGGCCGAACAATATCTGATTTCGGGCTCGACCTGTGTGGCGTTCACGAATCGTGGCGGGGGCCCCGCGGTTCCCGGAGACACGAACCCTTTTGTGGACCACGGGGCCAACCCCTATTTAAACTATTCCCCTCCAAACGAAGGGAGGACAAACGGCGCGCGACACGACCTGCCTTTTTATTACGGCTCGCCTCCATTCAATAACGTTGTCCACGGATGATCGTGTAAACACACCGATACCCCGGTGAAACATGTAGGACGGACAATGAGACACCTTTACCGCCACGGTTGTCCCGGGCCAGAATTTTTCCCCTCCACTCACGAGCATCATAAATGGGAAACAATGCAAACAGGAAGTGCTCATTGTTCCCCTCCTCCATTTGAATTGCTAACGTCCCGCGAATCGTGTCAAACGAATGAGATTAGACGACGATGGTTGGAAAAACGTATGCTGAGGGGAATTTGTAATTTGTAAAGATGCGAATTTTTGTTCGTGAATTGTTCGACGGTGGTGTGATTGTTCTATTGGTTGTTGTTAGATGGTCGATGTTTGTACAAACGTGTGACTTTGGTAGTTTCATGTACGAACTGTCAGACGAACAGAAATTGTTCGCTTTAAATTAAAATAGTGATATTAAGTCTTGATTTTATTGTATTTTGTACAATCAGGATACGGGTTACAGTGGTTATAATTGGATAAACCACAGTAAAATGTCAATTTTAGTGAAAGCGGACACGAACAATATTTGAATTTTTATTTAATGGAATTATAAATGTAGGAAACAAATTTCTATTCAGTTATTAAGTTTTATATAGGGTGAGGCACCTACCTTGACGATTTCAATTTACTCAAAAAAGGTTTGGAGATCAACTCGATTTTTTTAAACGGATTAGTTATATTTCTTTACGGAAATTAATTAAGAATTAACAATTGAGCGAATAAGTATAAAGGCATAGTAGGTCTAAGGTGGGTATTTACTCATGATCGTTGAGTGCATCTTAAACCATTGATCCTTTTCTACTAAAATTTTTGTTTAATTTGAACCAAATAAAAGATGTGACATATGACTTGTTACAGTTGCGTGAATCACCGTGTATAGGCGAACACGACGAAATTCAAATTCAATTATCTCTGAAACGAATCGAATAACGACAAAATTTTATTGTATATTTTCGATTTGTTTGTTCATGCATAATCACTACTTTCTTGCTTGTACCAACAATTAATGAAACCCCCTATAAGATGACTTGACAAAATAAATGTGATAGACAAGATAAAATGGAATAAAAGATGCCCTCTCCAAGTAAAATTAAAAACGTATACTTAATTAAATCAGAGTTATCGATAATATAATATTCTAGTAAAATAATACTAATGAAATGTTAACAATTATTTTTAATTTCATTAAAATTGACATCGTTCCAGGCGTCAACTTCCACACTGTTCGTTTCAGCCACTCGTTTTAGAATCGAGCGAAAGGAGCGTTCAAAGGCTGATGATCTAGACAACCTAGAACGAGATAAGTTTCCACGTATTCTGGAATTCCTCTATCGGGGAATCTAAGAGAACGTGACGCTGAACACCTCTAATGCGGTTCAATTTCGAATTCCAGGATGGGTATAGAGTTTCGGGTGGGACAAAATGGTGGCACCGAAAGAGGCCGACTGGCCGCGATTCGAGCGAGAGTACAATACCCCTTGCCAACCCTTCTCTCGTGATTAATGTATGCAAAGATAGGGCGCCTCGGAACATGCCCATTCCCATGATTGGTCGGAACGAGAATGGACAAGCAAAAGCAATTTCTCTGGCGAGTTAATTTAACAACTCCTCCACTGGAACATCTGAAGAATGAAACTCTTCGCCGATTAAGACAACAATGCGTTTTAACAACGCTAAAGGATAGCAATCTATTAAAATTTTCCAAAAATATATTCTTACACGATCTTGAATTGGTTATTGGTCAATTCACTCGATTAAGACAGTGGAGTTAGTAACACTAATCAAATTCAACTCGTTATAGACTCCAGCAGTCACGATATTATAAGACCAAGTCTTACTGTTAACGAGAAGACAAAACATTATTTTACAGTGATTAAATACTGATCAAGTCGACAGTTCTCTAAACTTTGTAGTTAGTTTTGTTACGTTGGTTTACTTAAATCGTTATAGTGATTCATTGTTATACCAACCACATCACTCGTGTGAACATGCAATCATCCCTGTAGCTATCGTTACAATCTAAGTTGTCTTCGAATGTCTGTAAGACTAAATGTTCAACCTAAAGTAGTATTCGATTTAGTTAGTATTTGTTATTAACTGCAAACAATTTCCATACATATCAGGGTTACACGGTCTACCCAGACACAACAGGAATCACATAGTCGTCTGAGATTAGTGTTATTAACGGTCCCAAAGACCACCGTCGTGGCTATGTATACTAAACGGACATCAAACACCCCACGAGAAAAAGCAAAAAGTTCACGAATCGCGTTTCCACGGGAGCTTGAGTTTCAAATTCCAGAATAGCTTCGTAGCCGGGAGTGGACAGGAGAACTACCACGGGTAGAGGGAGGACAATTCCCGTGGCAACCCTTTCAGCATGATTAATGCACGCGAAGATAGCGAGTTCGTGGCCAAGCCCATCCCCGTCGAGGGCGTATTGGTTTAAAGGGGGAAGAGGATCGAGAGAGAAAGCGAAGGAAGATCGTAGAAAATAAAAATACTCACATCCGACCTCTTTCATTATAAATGCCCCTGTGTGTTTATTGTCGGGACCATTCTTTCTCATTCTGTTTCTCTTTCTAGGTGTGCCCCGAAACCCGTAAACTCATACAGGGGATTTTTGGGGGCTGGACCCCGAAAACCATAGGACGCCGTTCTTACAAGATACGGAGATCCCGATTTTCGGCATCGGGGCTTGAGATGCTGCTCGAAGATAAGAACCGTGTACGCCGATTTCTCGGATCGACGATCGTAAGTCTGCACGTACCTGGGCGGCTCGTGTCTAATGAAGCCACGGAATTTTCGAGGCTTTTTTACGATCCACCTTGGGTGCGTTGTCGTTTAGTGGGTGGTACCGATCGGTGTTAACTAGGGGACAGAGGTGAAATTAATGTTATTCGCGATACATACATCCCGGGGTAGATTTAATGGCGGTGAATACTTTTACACTTCCCTGTTACACCCGTAACGCATTCCTTGCCACTGTGTAACATTGCTATCGATGTGTATTGGGTCAGATATTCCGCAGATGATGCGATCTAATTAAATAAATATTTTGATTTTTTTTTTCTAAGTTGGGTTACTATTGACCTTATACAGTGCAATATCCGACCCGGGGTAAGGATGGCTTGTAACAGTTTCTCTAGTTTCTATTTTCGATCGATAGTTTTTTGGTATCATTTATTACGAAGCTAAACTGTTATAACTTCAATAATATCAGATTGATATGTAAGCTTGGGGTATAAACATTTTATTATACACAACAGTTCTTGTGAAACTGTATTGTAAAGTCAAAGTGGTACTTTCAATCCCGGTCTACCCTATTATTCTTTTTCAGAAACCGTTCAGATTCTTATAGAAAAAAGAGCTGCAACGAAAAGTTGATTTGTAGGATACGAATATAATATTTGATGTTATATTTATACAAAACGTAATAACTTTCTCCTTGCACTTTTAAATCAACGATCAATAGTATCGACTGTGGTATTATATAAATTATAGAAATGCGTTTAATTCACTTGGAGACTAACAATCATCGAATACTGGTTTCGTTACAATCTTTATTCAATACGTGCAATACGTTTGTTTTCATAATTTTATCAAACCGAGAATGATATAAATTACTATATTAATAGAATATAGTGAGGAATTACGTATAAACACGCGTAATTTATTACTATGCTATCTTCGATTTTTTGTGTGCAACACAGAAATAGAATTGCTTACACGATCACATTAGGAAACTATAGATCACAATGGTATACATCATATTAAATTTATGGAGTTAATAAATTAATATTTCAAAATACCTATGCAATATTATCTGGACACTAATATTATTTTTAAAAAGAAACATTCTGCGTAACAGAAAGTATGCAAGTATTCCCTTTCCAATTCTCGACATATACTTTTCAGTATTCCAAACAATATTCTATACAAATGTCGAGTAATATATTTGCGGATTCTACAGTGATCTTTGAAAAATTTGATCGTACGTTACTTATCGGTTAGGAGCCCGTTGTTCGACGCAGTTTCTCAACGTCTTATTAAAATTAAGATTCGTAACCACCACGGAGAGAACTCGTCACTCGCTCGGGGACAGGGGAAATCTCGGCTGAACGGTCCTCGTCGGGACTGATTAATTGAAGGTTAAGGGTTTCGAGACGTTAAGTGGTTCACTGAAATGTTTCTATGGGCTGACGGTGGGAGCCACAAGAGGCCGCGCGTGTGGACTCAAAGCCGGGACGAAAGGACAAAGGAAAAAGAAGGAGAAGAATGCGACCTCGGCCAGTTGCCGCTTCTTTCGTGTCAAAACACGGCGCTAATACATCATTAAAAGAACGCGCCCCTAGCGTGAACGCCTAGCGCCACTGAGGGGTACAAGGACACTTTATAATCGATCAGCTCACTTTCGATAAATGAGCCGTTTTTTTCTTTTTTTTTTGTTTTAAAGTGAAATACGTCCACTTTTCTTTATTTCTAGATATTTAATGTTTTGCATTTTATTCTATTGTATTATTATATTGTTAAACACCATCCATCCATTCCAGACATGTTTAATTCTATTATGTAACTATGTTTATAAATATTCTCTGAGTAAAACAGTGTTTTCGTTAACCATAAATGAACTTATGTACCATTTTGAAAAATAATAAAATGTCCGAAACGTGAATAGTACCAAATTTAAATATATATTTCCATTGAAGTAGTCTTTTCTGAAATGTACGTAATTCTAAAATATAAATAATTATTATAACAAAAGCAATAAAGGCATACCATTGCATGTAAAAGTACATTCACTTAATATACATTTTTGATTCAAAAGCTGCTTTGATTCAAGATTGGTGTCGACGAAATGAAATGTTTAAAATTAGAATAATAACCAGAGACAACGTTGAGTACAATGAAAGTACAGCAAACAAAGAATTCATTTAATTTGGAAACAAAATAATGTTATTTTTGCTAAGTTATTTTCAAGATAAAAGCGTGAATCGATTAAAACAATTCACTACTCCTAATATTATCGTTCATTTTTAATTAAGTATTCGAAATAGTTTATAATAAAAAGAACTCATATCTAAACTTGGAAAACTTTGTATATTTTTTGAAGTTATTATATTAAATTTTAATGCCCGAATAAGGATAGAAACAATGAAAATATTTATATTTCATCCACTGCGTAAATGATTGCAAGTAGAAGGCATGGCATGGTTTGTAATACGTGCACAATCTTCCGTAATACTACAGTGAATACGTGTCTGTACTTATACATATACATATGTAGAGTGCAACTAGAGAAATAAATCTCAATTCGTCGAACGCATAATGTGACTAAACTGTGAACGCTATCATCTTCATGGATCAGTACAAACGAATATAATTTATTACACCATGATAGCAAATAACCATTCACAGACATATATCTTGATTTATGACAGTCACGCTAATTCATTTAATAAAACCTGGTATTGACTGAGAGTCGTTGACGACAGCATTAATCTGTAGAGTGTATAACCTGAATTCACTCGGTGTACTTATAATAATATCACTGCTGATATTATATATTTCCCATTTTGGTATTGTTATACCCAGTAAAAATATAATTATTTACAATGCAATTTAACTCTAACAGATATGGAAGTTTAAAAAAGTTTATTATCTAAAAATGTAATATATAATGCAAACGACTCTTTTTATGTGTGTTTTCTTACTAAGGAATCAATTTTTGAAGGCGGTCTAATTCTTTTTGCTTTTTTCAATATGGAAAATCAGGGCGTAGCGATTACTTTTCCGCTTTGTATTTCTCTTAATTTTCAATATTTCGGAGGGTTTTTGCTTTTAAAATACGTGTTGTATCCACGGTGAAGAATTGTGAAACGTGCAAATGGTTTGAGTCATTAGTTGCGTCTTCAATCCAACCCAAAAGAAATCGTTCATCTTAGCCGCTTAATACCCACGTACCACCTTAACCCTTTCATTCCCACTGTAGCCATGTGGCTACGTATTATAAATTACGAAATAACATATTAGCGAGATTTATTTCTTCATATCTGTAAGTATTATATTAATATAATTAATAATGATTTCTTCTAGACTTTTATAAATGGCATGATACGAATTTCAATCTGCACTTACGAGCTTATTGATAGAACAAGACATTACTGTACTTTGTTCCTTTCATTTCCTGGAATGCAAGTGTTCAGCATCGTTAAGAATACAATAACAACGTATAAAGCGTTACTTTCTCTCAAATATTTCGTGAGGATCTACCGATGAAAGGTAAGAAAATTCGATTTATAATGTGAATTGTTATAGATAACTGACGAAAGTAAAAAAGTTGCCAAATGGCAACGAATGGAAAATGGCATTAAACGTTTTCGAAATGTTAATATGTTCTTATGAATCATTTATATGTAATGTCATATACATACAAATATACAAAAAAATATCACTTTCTGGTTGTTAAATAATTTAGGAACGATATGGTTAAGTAATAAACAATTAAGCAAATAACCGTGCCACCTCTATCATTTAAACTATTCTAGATTAGAATAATTGAATAACTTTTGGGGATATGGTTCGCCACAGAGTGAAGAATGGTGAAGCTCGGGAATGGAGGGCCGTGAAGGAGCTAAATGACAAATTGATGCACTGTTAAATTACTGGGCGAACCGACGCAGGTAGATGCATCCGAAGATACACTCGTAACTTCTAGGTACGGGCCGGCCCGCTCTCTCTTCCTCTGTCAGTCGAATTTGCGATGCCCCCGGGCACGATCGTTATACATCGCAGTTTCTAAATTAGCCTCAACTCAGAACTGATTGAACACCGGCGCGGTGAACCCTTAGCGATTCGCGCGCGGCCCGCTCGATCGAGGATTTATCGCGGCTCCATCGGCGAACGCTAAAGCGGAGCAGTCTTGTCGATGATCATCCTGTTGCATGCTGAACAGTACGTCGTTTCGTGCGACGTTGAACGCGCTTTCGTGGGCCACTAATAATAGGCTGGTATATATGAAATGTTTCGAGAAATGAAACTTTAATCATACGTAGTTTTCTCGACGCTATTCAAACGGTATTTTTACTTGCAGTTGGTCGTAGATTATTTTATAATAATATGCAGATGTAACCCTTCCAGACCTAAATTTACATTTAAAAGTAAACAAAATACCTGATTACACATTTTAAATAAGTAGACTGTTTAGATGACATTTTGTTTAAAAAAATGGTAGATATTAAATGGACACACATGTGTACATTCCTAGATGGCACATGACGCCCAATGACGCCTTGAAGACGGCTTAAAGGTGTCTTAAACCTAAAACAGCCGTAAAATGGACATCTTGGGGGCGTCATGTGCTATCTGGGTTATGACTCAAGTATCGCACGACAACCAAGAGAGCACAGATGTGGAAATAAACATACACAACACTTTATAACATTTAATAATGATGTATTAACATTTGAAACTGAAGAACTATTAGCTGTCACTTCACAATATCCCAAATAGCACAAAAGCATCATATGTACGTCCGGAGAACATCCATTTCGAATGTTTTGTAAATTAGGAAGATATCCTGAAAAGATCCACATGTTCTCCTTACGTCCTCGTTAAGATCTTTAAATGTCGTAGGAAGGTCCAATTTACAAAGTAGAACGTCCTAAGGACGTTTTGTGGCAAAATTCTCAGAACATTTTCTGAATGTGTAAAAGTAAGATTCTCTGTACTTTTTAAGGACGTTTAAAGAGTTTTTAAAAACGCTATGGTGATATCTTGATTAGATGTCATTCTGTGCAAGGTGGTTTCCTGCGGTTTCCGCAGTTAGTAGAAGTTAGGTTAGGTTAGTTCCTGTTAATAAATGAATGGTTAAATTTCTTATAAAGAATTATAATAAAAATGTAGGTCTGGAGGTATGGTATGTGTGTACATTGTGTTTATTTTTGTTTTCAAAGCAAAATACTGATTTTGTGTTAATTAGAGACAGTTTAAAAAAAAACACTCAAAGCAAAGTACTGATTCTGTGAACACTAGTGTTGTTAAATTGATTTCAGGTACTGAAATACATGTTACATCGGATGTTAATTTGGCATAAATTTCAGTAATTCCCAATACCAAATGGTAGGAGCATGGTAGAAGGCCCCTTCTTCCGTGTTACTTTTTCCCCTAGTGGAAGCCGAGTTTGCTCGTGGGTGTACATGTATTGTTCCTGGGATTCCTGGATGTCATCGCCAAAATACGGTGTCGACGACCCAAGACGTGACCACTCTTGCAACCAACGCCTATCTACGTTAGGTCCCAGCAAAAGACAAAAGCAAAAAAGTAAACCACGTTTTTCCCTTATTGGATTAATTCACTTCCTGGCTGCTGCCTGCGGATGCACAATATTATAACATTCGACGTTGCTTAAAAATCGGCAACTTCGCACCGTTAATAACCAAGGTGCTGCATAATCGATTCTTTTCTCTTATTTCCCGCGAATCAAGGCGGCAAGATGGTACTAAAACATTAATCATACCGTGGCCGTTCTCCGCGATACTTAAGTAATACGACAGGGATAATTCAAGCTCTGTAACGACAAGCACCATAGAAAAATAAGGGTTTTTTCGCGCGAGATGGGCAAAAAGAGCGAAGGAACGGGGATAAAAGAACCACACGAACTATCTAGCGGCGTTCGACCGAGAATACGTTACTGATTGCAAGCATTGTAATTTACCGTATTCCGATTTCATGATAAATAAAGCTGCGTCTACACTATACAGCAAAACGGTGTTACATAACAAACTGTTATATACCTTGCTGTACAAATGTTTTTATAACATGTTGTAAGGTTACACCTTTTGGACAAATCTGTAACAAGTTTGTAGAACATTTTGCATCTCATTATTAACAATGCCGTCAAACTTGACAGATAACATATAATTTGCTGCATAACACGAAAAATGTTAAATAACATCATGTTATATACAATAATATTTTGCTCTCTGTTTTTCTAATAAGTTTTATAATTTTGCTATATAACGTGTTGTGCTATTGTACATACAGCGTAGACGCAGCTTAACGCTCGGCGCGGGGAAAAATGTGTCTTAAGTAGCGTTGCGTCCGCGCCACGTTGGTTCGGCGTGGTCATGGGAAAAATCGGCACGTCGTTGTTACACTTTGAAACTATCGCCATAAAAAGGGAAATAGGCGCAAAAACCGACCGGCGATGGTCACGGATGCGATGCAATTATTTGCAATTGTCCAAAAAAGCGGTTCATGATCACATGGGGCAACGTCAGATCGACGAGTTACGAGACTTCGATGAATGCTTATTACGAGGCTAGTACCCGCGGCCATTGATCACTACAATTAGCGGGTATCGATTTAGCGTGTCTTCGACAGTGTACGAGTTATTTAGGTAACAATAATCCAGCGACTAAGTGCTTGGAGATGTTAATATTGATAGTTAATTGCTGGAGAACGAGTGCTGCTCCATGCCGGTGGCCGATAAAAAGGAGGATTAAGATTTTAAGTAATTTCAGGGCGATATGAATACCGGGCAAAGTGTTATGACTTGAAGTATACGGTCTGATAAAAAATGATCGGTGGCTTTATGTATAAATCATTTATTACTAATCTTAACGACAACTCCATAGTATCACCATGAAGGTTCTGTCACCATCCTTCTGTCCTTATATAACTTTGAAATCGTTTTTTCTTAATTTTCAATATTACTAATGACAAAAACCAAGTCTAGTTCCTTCTGTGAGTTCTTAATTCTTGTTTCTCGGTTACGAAATATCTGCTGATGTTACGGATGTCTCTTCCGGGAAATTAATTTTGAGGATTGTTCATACAGACCAATAAGTCTCCCCCCAGTAATGTCTAAAATACTTGAAATACTAATTAGTAATCGTATGAACTCTGTCATAGTAGAAAAACAGCTAGTACCAGAATATTAATTTGGATTTACTGGATTAACTGGAATCAAGATTGGATTAATTGGAATCACTAAGACTTATTATATAAAATCAAAAAATATCTGCCATTCGATTCTTATAAAACGTAAAAATCTTATCTAGAAAACAGATTTTTTCACTGAGATATAAAGAAGAACATACAGATTTACCACCGATCAAGTCTGGAGTACTGCAACGGAGTGTACTTGACTCTTTGCTTCATGTTTTATAGACTGCAGACATGCCAGTCACCCAATACAATCTCATAGCCACCTTCGCAGATGACACAGCAATCATAGCTGCATATAGCCACACATATGTATGGTTTCACAAAATGCATCTGATCATTTACAAGACAGCTTAAATAATATTCAAGAGTGGCTACAAATGTTGAGAATTAGACCCAATACAGAGAAGTCAACCCATGTAACGTTTACTCTTAGGAAAGGTACATGACCTCGATAACGCTAAATACGAAGACAATACCTCTAATAACAGACTCTGTCGAATACCTTGGATTGCATTTGAATCGTAAACTTAACTGGACAAAGCAGATCTGGCAGAAAAGAAAGCAATTAGGTATGCAACTTCGTAAAATATATTGGCCCAACTTTTGAAATTACATTGTATAAACGCATATTGAAACCAATATGGACATATGGTACAGAACTATGGCGTTCAGCATTCATCTCCGACATTGAAATTTTAGAACGATTTCAATAAAAAATCGTACATATTATAACATGGTTTATAACCAATGACACATTACGAAAAGAGCTAAAAATTCCTTCAATCAAACAGAAAGCCATAAAATGTGCGTGAAACCATTCGCAGAAATTACTTCATACGTGCGAAGCGACTACTCGAAGAAACATCAAACTCACGCAGATTCAAACAATTTAAACCATCCCATATAAAACATAGATTTTAACTCCTTGCAATAATGCTATTGTATAAAAAAGATACAGAAGATATGTGTCAATGGGCACATTATCTACTAATACGCACGATTATCCTCCTACATATATAATGACATTTGTTTATTATTATTTTCTAACAAAATACAAATAAACGAGGAATATATCAAAAAAATTTGAGGATTGAAAATAGAGTGATTGAATAAATAGATGTTTTTGATTCATCAGTGTAAATATATGTATAGTTATGGTACTGGTCAAGGATTCCTTTGAAGAGGGATTGTTACATTGTTGGGTTATTTTCGAACTGTTGAGAGACCAGTATGTATTGGTTTTTATTAAACGTGATGTTCAAGGCGGGACTTTCTAAAGCCTACAACCTCGAATCAAACGAAAAACAAGACGAAAGTCTTTAAAACTTTTGTTGCCCGTAGATGAATAAAATGTGCTTCAAGTTAACCACACCCCATTTGATCATATTCCGACATGCATAGTTGCGTTTTAGTGTATCAAGGAATATATCTTGACAAATTGCAAGTCCTTCAATCAGGGATTTATCACCCTCAAATAGACGTTTATTATAGTAATTATCCCGACACACTTGGTCCCCTTGGCTCATTTGCATGCGCCAGTTCGTCCATTCGATTCGTTCAAGCATCGATTTCGCCGTGTCATTGGACATCGTATTGTTCATAAATATCGACGAAATTGAAGTAACATGTCTCATAATGTTCGTCGATAGCCATTCCCCCCGGACGTCTCAGATTAAGTGAAGAGTTACTGCACGATACTCCTGCACGATGCATGCAAATGTCCGTTCATCTCAAATTGACACTTTCTTTAAGCGCATTTTATCCAGTAGATGCTACAGCATGCTTACATGCATCTTGAATTACAAAATGTATCCAATGTTATATTTATACCGCGTGATCCACGGATATGGAAACCTGAGATTTACAAAAATTTGTGATTTACGCAATAGCATGATATAGAAGACACCTTTAATCGACTGTTGATTATTTGAATGCTAAATGTGAGAATACTTGTATGTTTATTGTAGAGTATGTCCGGTTTAAGTGGTTACGGCACAAGCTATTATTTTTTAATTAATATGTAATTTTTTAAATAGAAGTACGTATTTTTATTACTACCACGTTAATGAGAATTTCCAGACGACTTCAATGATATATTTGAAAGTTCTGTTTGAACAATAATTTTTCGGATAACGATTCCAGCTCTAGAATGTGATTATGTTGCAAGAAATTTCGATGAATGTCAACTGGAAATGTACCTTTTCCATTAAGAGTTTCACTGAGTTCAGAATAAAACACAAATTTTAGTACAGATTATTAACCTTTGTTCGTTTTTGTCTTTTTCTAAGTCATCAGTGATGTAAATGTATAAAATCTACAGCTTAAACTTTCAAGCCTTCGAGTATTGTATTAATACTGTATTCAATTACTTATGTATTATATGTAAACATCTGAATATGTCTAATTTGCATTATAAATGCAATTTCTTTACATTTCATGCATATGAAATATTATACTTAGTACAGTAAAGGCTCCATGAGAGTTGGATAGGAAGTTCCTCGTGAGAGTTTCTACTACATCCCCATCACTGGGGAAGAGGGGGGGGGGGTAGACAGTGGAACCTGCCAAGTGCATACTTTATTGAAAAACTTTTGAAAATTTAGATATGTAAAAATTGACTAATTTTTTCACTTTCATATCGTAATAAAAGGTGCAAAAGATCTGAGGAAATGTATTGTCATATCATTTCAATCGTCGTTGTAAAGTCTATTAACAAGTCATTTAGACTTGCTCGGTAGTTCTAGTGTTAATCAATTAAAGAATTTTATTTTATGAATACTTCGATTTTTTAAAATACATAATTACTGTCACTTTACATTAATTTAAGTCACGCACGAAAGGAACTGAAATCTAATCAATATTTATTAAACAGAATTGTGTGCTTGTTAATCGTCGTAGCGCAGGTAATGGTATATTATCTGAATGCATTCTAGACGCCATTAGTACCTTGATAAAAACACAACCGCCCACATTCCTGAATGCCAACTTGCATGCGTTTAATAGATCCTTTATAAATATGTATTCGTGATTTCAAGATCAGTATTTTTCACTGATTAAGTATTCAATGCCGCTCAATGAAAATTTATGTGTTCTCGTCACGCGAAGCTGACATCGCAGAAGTAATGTTTTCGGTTACATTTTTTTCAGACGTTATTGCTGTATAATTGCTGTAACATGACACTATAACCATGCAATTAATATAACTAGAATAGAAATTTTCAAATAACTGAATGACATAATAAACTTTATCGATTTTTGAATGCTGTTTAAATGAATAGTATGAAAAGTTGAATTTTTGCATCGATAGATCAGAATATTTATTTCTTAATATTCAAGAATAATATTCATTGAAATGCAGAAGGCAATACTTTTGACTTTAATACGCTCATAGGGAAAATATTACGCAAACGTATTTTCAATTAAATTCAATCCTCTTAATAGTTCACTTTCTGTTTATATGCCGACATGTTGCTAATAATTACACTTTCTTACAAACCCTGACGCTTTTTCTACATTTGAAAATGATAAATCACTATATTGTAAATGCTGTTATTTATTGTAAATATAAGAACTAGAATTTTAGGTACAGAGAGCAAAACTTTCTTTCCAATAATAATATGTTTCTTAAAACAGCGACGCTCAGAATTTGATTAACTTGTCCATTGTTCAATTATATTTCAATTGCTCAATCGTTTTTATTAATCGATTATTCGATGCTGTGATAAATGTTTTTGTTATGCATAACGAATTTGATTTAAATGTCCTCAACGTCCGATAAATAACGACGATAGTGCTGAAGTCCATCAATAGCGAACATAACGTAATAATTGTAATCGTTTAAAAATGAATACGCAGGGTGTCTCACTTATCATGAGTATCTCCTGTGTATTTCCAAATAAAACTATGAAAAAAATAACTAAAAGAAATTAATCGAGTAGGTAGAATACTACTCCTAACCTTGTATCAGGTTACACATTATGAATCAACGTTATGAATTTACGTAAGTTATAAAATAAACACGTCCTTACTAATTCTTCACATTATAGGGGAAATAATACCACGGTATGTGTCGTGAAGTACTTCAAGTTAACTATCAAGCACCTTTATCGAAAAATAATGAAAATTCGCTGATTGGTACATGTTTTTGTGAAAACATTCTAAAAATGGGTAATTTTTTTTATTAAACAATGTTAAATAAAGAATGCATTGGTTAAACAATACTTCTGAATCTGATTGATAACGATAACCATCCCTATATGTCATAAGAAAAACATTGGTTTTTTGATTTCAGATGAGTGGATCTCGAGATTTAAAGAAAATAACATACAAAATTTGTTTCATATCTTAACCATCGTATGACAGTGGATGGATCAATCCGTTCAGTATACATACCGTGATGTTTGGAGGAAAGAGGATGCGTCTAATTCAATTTTTATAAAATTGCAAATCTGACATTATTTTTTTGCAAATTCTTATATATGATTGTGAAAATTTTATATAGAATACATGAAATATATACAATATATGGACCTCAGAGCCAGACTGTATTAAGTCACAGTTTTCAAATTTTAGGGGAAAGCAAATCAAAGGTGCAAAAACCTTGTAACTTTGGAACCGTTCGGTAAGAATTAAAAGAAAAACAATCGCTATCTTCGAACCATTGAATGGATTTAAGACAAGTCTCGATATGTAGAAATGGTGAACATTACATTAAGTCCCCTGTATGATGGACTTTACATTGTTCAGCTCGGATCAAGATATGGACATAATATCATGTTTACACTATTATATTAAAAACTAAGTAACTTAGAACCGAATAATTTTCACCACCGGAAAGAATGAAAAATTTGATATGGGAAACATGTAGATCACTTTCACGAGTGACCCGACCATCAACTTTAACAGTCCGTCATTAAAATGTATATTAATAAACCCCAGACTAAACAATCGTTTACTGTATAAATTACAGTTTTCTTTTCCAAAAATCATAAAAATGCTGTTGTTTTTACACCGTTCACACTACAATGTACCCTTAATGAGTTTTCTTTAAGATCTTGGAGTGTACACCGTAAACAGCCGCTCAGAGAACAGTACAGGAGCAATTCTTCGCAGTTTCCAAGCACTAGAATAGTTGAAAATGCAAAAACTTCAATCAACGAGCATCGACCATTCGAGACGGCTGGCGTAGCTCGCTCTATTAATTGCAAGCTAAATCATTTCCTATCTGGCGAGTGTACACACGAAAGCACGCGACTCGTTTCTATTCCCCTGACAAGAGCAATTTCGCGGAAATTCCACGGATTCATTGCGTCTCCGGGACAACTCGTAAACTCCACTTGCTCCGTCCAGTTCTGTCATCTACTCCGGAGGCGCCCGTAAGTCCCTCGATTGACATGCAACATTCCGCGGGCAAAAAAACCACGGTGCAGCTCGTCCAATTTACGAAGTTCCCGCGCGGGAAAATAATAGCGGGACAGCGCAAAGTCGGGCGGTTTTGCGCTCTAAAAATAGTGATCCGCGGAGTGAGCTAATCCTATTGAATTCGCGGCGAGTTCTGAACGCGAAGGAATCCGCAATAGAAGGATCGGGTGTAATGACATCTGGGCGTGGGGACGAGGCGAAACGTCTCCTGCGCAAACGTATTCGAGGCGAGACGCGAGGCAAAGTACACCAGTCCAATTTGGTGTTAGGGCACTATTGACCTCCTTATCCGCGGCTGCACGCTTTACATAAAAGTCATTATGATCAGAAATTCATTCGTTTTCTTTCATTCGAAAATTTCGAATAACGAATAGAAAAAGATAATGAATAATTTTAGTTTATTCGTTATCTGCGAATAACAAGCAATTAATTTATACGTTGTTCGCTAGTAACGAAGAAATCGTATTTATTCGTTACCTTTTCATTCGTTATTCGAAGTAAATACAGTAAATTCTCGATGAGTGTTCACAGGCTCCTCGGCATTGAACATTAAATATTTCATAAACTAATGGCCACATGCGGTTGAAACGAATATCATTAGCTTCAGAATTCCAAGTCCTGGTACGTAAAAAAAAACACAGAATAAAGAACTTCGCCAAGCAATAACATTAACTTAAGAAGAAATTTCTACCGAAGATTGCAATAACGTTAATTCAATGCTACAATAAATTAAGGCAGTAATACGTTCACACAGACACATAACAAAATATTATCATAACAA
The DNA here is from genome assembly GCF_001272555.1 of Dufourea novaeangliae. Lineage (NCBI taxonomy): Eukaryota > Metazoa > Arthropoda > Insecta > Hymenoptera > Halictidae > Dufourea > Dufourea novaeangliae. The sequence continues at coordinate 231,887 of NW_015374216.1, read as the reverse complement.
ACTTTTTTCTAAGATTTCCATTGACCGACAACTTTTTTCCATGTAATGTTTTGTTTTTCATATTTTTTCTTTTTCATAATAAATGAAAGTTTGTATTGTTTTATTATTGTTTACTTCGTATTAACCTCCTTTTAATTTCCCATCACTTGTATCTTTACATGATAGTATTTTACAGTTCTAAAATATGAATATTTTAGTGAAATTTATATTAATGCATGTGGTTGTAGTATCTTCGTGTTGTACTTAGTGATCGCTAAAAATACTAGAAATTTTTTCAGAGATTGAAATAGTGATACGCTGGCCCCGTGATCCTTGAATACGAAACAACGTTCAAGGGGAGAAAAAATGTTTACCCGGGAAAATACGTGCAATACGTGCATCTAAACTTTTGCATGAATGACCATTTGCATGAAAATCATGCATTGTCAAGAAATGTCCAAGGCTGAAACACGTTCGAACTACAAATTAAGTAGACGTTAAAAAGTTTCATGATTATCTTATGTTGAATATAACATTTAACTATCATTTTTTTTAAATATACGAATCGTAAATTGTACTAACAATGCAATTATAATCTATGCAGGAACATTAAAAAGCACAAACAGTTTTGAACCAGAATTGGTCGTATCGAATGAGGAAAGGATAATCAAATCTGGTAGTATGAATAATACATACAGAAGTTCATTTGCTCCTGTTTATCGTATTTAAAGGGTTTCTATTTCTTTTATCATATCTCTATTGTCTTAACAAATAGTTCTTCACTGTTAAAGCAATGATTATAAATTGACTGTGAATAGTTACATTTATCTTCTTCAAAACCTATGCTTGATTGCATTACTTCATGAATTTGAAAGTTATATACAGTGGAGGACGAAAGTATTCGAACACCCTTTAAAACAGAACAACTTTTTTAAAATTGGTCGAAATAACTTGAGTACTTTTGTGAAGTTAAGGACATTAGTTTACTAAATGATGTGCAAAAAAAATTTTGTTTACACATTCAATTTGAAAAAAGTTGTTCCGTTTTAAAGGGTGTACGAATACTTGTGTCCCCCACTGTAGATACATACATAACAAATACGCAATTTGTAATTTCACAATGCGACACCTGTACATTTTTTTCACTTTTACTGGTCATAGATTTTTGTTCAGGTCTTATGCTTGTCATTTGTCGTGCAAGTTTTGAACCGTTTGCTCTAACCACCGTACACATTACACATTTTTTCACGACCGAGGTCACTTTCAACTCTCTCCTCGAATCAACACCTGTCTGTTGGTACAAAGATGCCAGCCACTTCGCCTGTGTCAATAGAAGATGCAATGCAAATGAAAAAGGGTGATCTGTTTATAAAATCCGCTTACGTGAATCTTGTACCTATACTTTAAGATTACCATATTTTCTGTGTACCTACTTTTTAATTATGGTTTAATTTTTATGTGTTAAAATTAAGTTTCATAACAGTGAACAATTTTCAACAAACGTTTATCTAGCACCATGTTATAAAATCCCTTGTCTGTACTACTTTCTCGTAATTTCTTTAGTACTCTTTGAATTCTGTTTTTTTCTTTTATTTTCATTAAAATATACAGTGGCGCAGAGAGTATTTTATACAGATTTATGTTCCTGCAATAATTTGTAGATTTTCCGATCAGACTATACAAATTTTATGAAGTAACTTTTTTTATTGCAATATGCTTTCGAATAAAGTTTCACACCATTGTATACTCCTTGTTGTATACAATATATTTGCTGTAAATGTAAACAAAAATAATTTCATAACTTCGCGACACTTCCTTACACAACACTTTCTGAATGGTAACATGAAAAAGTCTTGTTTTCCTTTTCTTAGAACAATAGTAGAATGGCACAATTTAATGGTAAAATGATAGTAAGTCGTTCAATTTTGTTTTATGGGAAAATATTATAATACCAAGAGAGGCTGACTATAGATTCTAATATAGAAGATCATTATCTTTCTTTTCAGTTCCTTTTCCTTTTATCTTCTTCAGGTCGTTTTACGCAAAATTTAATGACTTAATTATCTTCTACACTATAGACGATAAATAATTAAGTCATTAAATTTTGCGTAAATCGACCTGAAGAAGATAAAAGGAAAAGGAACTGAAAAGAAAGATATTGATCTTCTATATTAATGCCATTTTCCGTGAAAAAAGAAAGGTGGACAGACTACTTTATGGTCCTGTTCTTTCACACAAAGAACAAACTATCCTCCTGGCGTAGAACATAATTTTCACTTCCATGGGGTGCCACCCTTGGTCCCCTACTGTTTTCGAAGCATTTGTTCCCTGACACCTGTCCTTCCAAATACTTTTATATTTTCGAACGAAATTTTGCTATTATTTTTATATTTACACCACCATGTGTGGTACACACAATAACTGATTATTTGTTGTTCAATATTTATCTTATGTACTTCCTCAGCCAATTTCTTCTCGAAAATAAAAAAATTCTTGGTTTCTGTTTCAATTCGAACCTAGCAACCGTTATCGGCACCACCACGGAAATAGTCGCCCGAAAAGATGACCTACGGAAGCGGGACCAAAACCGGAATTTTGTATAAAAAAAAATTTGGTATATTTGAACATATGTAATTATAGGTTTTGCAACTGATTTCCAATTTACTACATACTTTATTGTATTCCCAGAAAAAATTCACAAAGGTATCTATGATTTTCAAGCAGACTAATTCCCTAAAGCGTGAAATATAATACATAAACACACTTTAGATTTTAGTTTATTAATATTAAATCATGATATTATTGTAGACATTTCTTGCAATGAGATTATGCGGCAACAATCTTTCGCGTACCATATAAAATGTCATTTTTGAAATTTACTTATTAGTGTCCCTACCAAGGCCTTAGCTAGTTATTATATAAATACTTAATCATATTCTTAATGAATCCATTTTGTTACATAACAGACTTGTTTTATGACGTGGAATTTCTAAAAGTCGATCACGTTATTCACATGAAAAATAATAATTTGAATAATTTGAAATACGTCCACGCGGAAATTTGAAACCCTGATTCGCGTCTTGTCTAAATCTCAGGGATTATAACAAGCAGCTAAGGCCATTACATACCGAAACGTACACATGACCGGGAACGTTAAGGAGCTTAACCCATTAAAATAATCTAACAAACACAATATTGTCATTAGACGACGGTGGTGTGTTTCACAAGCATAACAGAAGCCACAGAGCATCGTGGCGTCGTGCTAGATCCTGTCAATGTTCAGCAGTTCCATTTACTGATCGAACATCCATTATGAATATCTTAACTCGTGCAACGTTCATTGCCCGGCAGAGATACGTGAAACGCGTATCACATTGACCGCCTTTGGATAAGTAGGGTAGACCGGGGTCGAAAGTGACAGGGGGCGAAAGTAACAAGTTAAATATTTTAAAATATACTAGAACCATTAACGCAAGGGTTGGTAACCAACCGTTGGTTGTATGCAGGGCCATTCCTGGGTTGTTGGCTGCCCGGGTGCAAACACAGTATCTTAATAATAAAATATTCATTTGAAATAGATACTTAAAAAATGAATGGTATTATGTAAAATAAATATTTTATTCCACATATAAGTACAAAACTAACACATAATGTTTGTAATGATGATGTTACGGTTGATAAATAGCGACTATTAATTACCTACAGGAGTTTAATTCACTAAATCTGACTAAATGCTATTTTAGGCTGTTCATAAAGATAGTTCCTTCTAGTATGCGAGTACTGTTAGAAAGATTATATATGCAATTAATTAGTCTCCGGGTTGGGAAACCTTACATGTTAGTGCTTCAAAAATGTAATATAAATATTTCTTGTGCAAATATGTAAAATTTTTAGTCTACTCCTTTGTGTGTAGAACGATGATCAATACTTAGCCCTTTCAAGTACCTCATCAGTGAAAATTTATAATCAACATTCGAGCAGAACATGAACAACAGGGAAAGGTGTGGAGAGAAATGCATAACTCGAAATTGAATGGAAAAAATGCTTATAGAAACGAGATAATGCAAAGAACAAGAACAAAAATGAATATATATAGTGATGTAGAAGATAAGGAATATTATTGTCGTGTTTGCCTAGAACCATAAAGTACAAGTACATAAAACAAACGAAAAATGAGTGCTATACGTAGACTGTAAGGATTGGTCATACGAAGAATGCACCGAACAAAATAATTTATAGATTTGTAATTATTGTGATACAGAGTAATCCTCAATTGGGTAAAAATCTTGTGATTTTAAAATAATATAACTTATTTTTCAGTTTTTTTTCTCATTTATTAACATAGATATTTTACTTTCCTTTCATTCATTATAAACTGGTTGAATAAGTATTTTGACTTTTTAAATTAACATTGTGTTATTACCTCATACAGTATTACAAACGATCCGGGTAAGGGTCAGTTGTAATATTTTATCTCGTCTCCATTTTTTATTGATAATTCTGGTATTATCAATCACAATGCTAGACTGTTATAACTTCAATAACGTCAGATAGATATCTAAGCTCAGGATGTAAACAATTTTATTATAATTGTAATAGTTCTTGCGAAATCGTATTCCAAAGTAAATTGTTACTTTCGAACGCGGCCTACCCTATTATTCTACCTCAAGAACCGTTTCACTTTTCATGGAGAAAAGAACTGCAAAGAAAAGTTGAAGGAGTGACTGAAAAACTTCAGTTTACAAATTATTATGGTAGAAAATGATAATATTTTGTAGAATTGTTAATCCTGCTTTAGTTTTTAAGTCTTCTTGGACCTGGCCTAATGTTCAAAGTATTGAAGTCTCCCCGAAATTACTTCTATTGGGTCACTGCAAAAGTTTTCATAGGTTTTCCACAAATGATGTGACTGCAATTCTTTTACGGCACCAATAAACAATTATGTTAATATATTATGTATCCATGTCAATGCAACACAGTAAACTTTTGTTTAGAACATAGATCGACGTGTATGAGCGTGGCCTAAACTCTTAAAAGGAAATTGAAAAATGAAAAGCATAAACGTTACAAACGCCACAAAGAACATTTGTGACCTGGTATCTGGTATTCTGTGGTAAACTAGTAAATTTCTTAATATAATATAATTTAATTATATAAATCACTGAATAATTATATTTCGAAAATTTGTTTATTGGAATAAAAATCTCTATTGAAAATTTATATGTTACAAAGAATCATTATATATTTCATTAAATTTTTATTAAATTATAATTAAATTTATTATTAGCCTCCCCTTTTAAGGCAAAACTCATCACAACTTTATCACTGATCCAATACTTCAAAAACACTATTTTAGAGGTGCTTCTAGAAATCCTATGAAATGAAAAATAAAAATAGCATTTATTGTTAGCGAGCAACACTTGTATAAGTGGGGATAACTCTTTGGTAATAGCGTGTATTAATTAGACTCGGGTGATCAACGTTTGGGAGGATCGAAACAACACGTGTCGAGCACCCGTTAATGAGCCAAACGAAGCTTCGAATCATTAGGTGTACACTAATTATAGGTCTAATTCCGTGGTTTATTTTCATACCGAATCACCATTCCAAATTTCACGGTATAAAAAATAAAACAATTGACGACGAAAGACGCGGTAAACATTGAACGTAAAAAATAAATATTTCGTGTTGCGTGTGCATATAAATAGTATAAAGTTTGATACAGTCCTTTTTTAAAATGAATGTTCAGATGGAAGATGTACAAAAAGTTATAAAAAAAATATTTAATTGTAATCTATGATATTTAATTTCGGAAAGTTAAAAGTTGTAAACATGAATGAAAATACCATACTATGGGAAACAATAAAAAATTAAAAATACGTCCATATTATATAATTTCTAGAAAGATTTAGTATCCATGAACATCTTACAAAAAAATGCAATTTCCGTAGTTATTTGTTTTTATTGTTATTAATATTTACAAATTTTTCTCTAAAGTAACAAATGTCACACAAGTAAGTGTTGTAGTACAACAAAGTTCCACAATAACAATAAAAATAGTACTGTTGGAATTTCTGTTATTTAACTCTCTTTATCTGTAAGATTGAAGAATTCAGATATCACTGGTATTATACAAATAAATTGAGCTCGATAATAATCTACAGTAAACAATCACGGCGATTTAATCCCTCTTAACCCTTGTAAACTCGCTACAAGTATCCTTAAACCTTTAACGCTCAAAGCTTTAAATCGTTACTTCAAAATATTGAGACTGATATACCATATATGTCGTATCTTGTTATTTGGAAGTCGAAAATATCGATATTTAAACAACTATTTTTTAACTGTTTTAAAATATACTTTTAATGCTTTAACGCCCAAACACCTCTTCTGGGGAAAAAATTATTTTTCGCGATTAGTTAACTCAAAAATGGTCCCAATACAAGCACCTCACCCTTACTTTCACAACAAATCCGCTGAAAATACGATTTTCTATATGCAACGTATACGTCACACTGGACGTTAAAGGGTTAAGTAGAAAAAATACGAAAAATGATGTCAAATAAGAGTACTCAAAGAAGAATACAAAGATGCAACATTTTTTATAAGATAGAACACCTTTGTCTGATTGTTCGAAAGAAAAGATTGAAATAGAAAGAGAGAAATTACTATTACTACCAGAAAACACAAAACCTGTAAAAAATTTGCAACACCTGAACCAATTACATACAAAGTAATACCATGCACAGCTGTGTACGGTTCAAACACATCTGCCACTTAATTGTCAAAGTACTGCTACTGTCTCATCAACATTAAGCACTTAAGCCAGAATAGTTTCTATCGATAGGAATAAAAAGCAGAAAGAAATCAGTCCTTATAAATTAGTGAAGTATTTCTATAAAACTCCAAAGTCTGTCGGTAACCAGTTAGAAAAAAAAAATCTAAAAATGATCAAAAAGTTTGTCAATTGCATTTATACGTGTACCGAAAGGAATTACGTGAATGGGTCGAGCAAAAACAATTCCGATCGACATCGTCTGGTAGCTTCCCATTCTGAGCCTCTAAGGGCCTAAACTTGTCGGGGGCTCATTGAGCCGAGGTGCATGTAAATTTATTCCAGTGAGGTGTGGTGCGACGTGCTGCACCATATATCGTGCATGGACAGCGGAGCTCCGTCTCTTAGCCGCCTCCGCGTAAGTTATGTACCCACCCGGTCGGTCATCCACGTCAGGTTACTCACCGTGGCTCTCCGGGCCACTTTCGCTTTTAGGGTACCGTTCCCCGTCCGGAAAGAATAATTTCGATCAGTCGCCGACCCCGTCGGCTTTACCCGTCTCGTTAGACCCCCTTTTCATCCGTTGACGTTAATATCTTTCTTTTCCATCGTCGTATATCAACGCCGCGTCGTTGTTCACGGTTTAATGGTGAATTACAGTGGTACTATAACGCGACATTGTTCTATACAAGAGATAATTCTATACGGAGACAATACTGGTATTAATTTTTTGTTACATTCGGAGCGAAAATTTGATCTTCGTATAAGAAAGTTGGAAGCAGCCGAAAAAGGAGAGAACACTGGTCAAGAAGCTACTGTTTTACTGGTTCGGGAAGAATCTAAACTAAACTAGAATCGAGAGGATATTGCTTCGCCTATCGATAATTTGATCTTCATAGGAAGCTAGAATGTTGGAAGCAGCGTAAAAAGGAAGAAATGTTTGTATTGGTGCGGATAATATGCTAGACTTTTGATTGAATTATTATTTTACTAGCTAGGGAAGAATCTAGATTAAACTGGAATCGAGAGAATATGTTCGTTTGTGGATATTGCTTCGTCTATCGATAATTTGATCTTCATAGATGCCTAGAAGGTTGGATGCATCGGAAAAAGAAAGCAATATTTGTATTGTCGCGGATAATGTGGTAGAGTTTTCAACAAAATGTTATTTGTACTAATCCTCTGCAATAGTCAAAAAGTTACTGTTTTTCAGGTTCGAAAAGAATCTAAACTAAACTAGAATGGAAAGAATATCTTCATCTATCGATATTACCTCGCCTATCGATAATTTGGTCTTCATAGGAGCCTAGAATATTGTAAGCATCGAAAAAAGGAAAGTGTTTTCGGTTATTGCAGATAATGTGGTAGACTTTTGATCGAAGAATTATTTTACTAATTCAGGAAGAATCTAGAATCTAGACCATAGGTTCCCAACGTGGACGCTGATATCTGTGGGGTAGGGGCGTTCCAGTTATTTTATTTTCTTTACATTCAATCTCACTTTTCAAGATTCAAAGATTACACGCACAACTACACTTGGAAATTTTGATAACAGCGACAGTTTAGCCGAAGAAGGCGCTGGAAAAACTCAGAAAAAGGGGCGGTGAAGCCAAAAAAGGTTGGGAAATTATGATCTAGACTAAAATAGAATTAGGAGATCATCATCTACTAATGATAGATCGTGATTTACGATAACTATTGGTGCTAAATTAAGTCACAAATTTTTCTAATCAGAAGCGTAATTAAAGTGAAACTTCAATTTCGGATGAAATTGACGAAGGATGAGGTATTGTTACAAAGCCCTTTTTTCATAAAACATTAGCCACTCGTTCTTTGCCTTATTTCTACGAATTAACCATACAAAGACAGCATAGCCTCGGACTGTCACGTTAAAGACGGACAACTTTTTGTACGGAAAATGTCTTTTAAAAACTAGTCTTTTAAGGGTAATGAATTCGGGCCATTTGTTTTCTTTTTGGTACGGTGGAAATTAATTGCCTATTTGACTTAGGAATGTTTTTACTATACTTTTAATTATTTTTAGTTGCGCTTTCCAGATAACAATCTACCTGTCTGTTTAATTATTGTTAATGTACAGAGGGATGTTATTAATATTTTTTCTGTTCGTTTTTTTTGTTCAACAATCCCATTTAATCACAGATTCAAATTTCGAATCTTTCTGCTCCTATCTACCAGCTCATTATTTTAATTTACTTTCATGAGAAGTAGTGTATATTCAATTTCACCTAAATAAAACTTAATAAAAGCTGTAATACGGTCTACAGATATTTTTTATCATTTTACATCCTGTTAACACACATTTGTAAAGTAGTTTTCGGAAATTTAAATAAGTGCAAAAATTTTAGAAAATCATTATTATCAGAAGAATCTCAATAAATTGTTTCAATTTGCAATTTAACAATGGATAGTTAAACTCTAATACAAATGTGTGAACATAGAATGCACAAAACTGAACATGTACAATATACAAAAGTAATGTAAATATAGCGTAGAAACAATCTTCCGAAGTCAATTTATAAGGAGATTCAAAAAAATAAAAAGTCGACATTGCAACATTTTCACGCCATCGAAATGATGCGATTATAAATCTTCCGTATAGAAACTATAATACACTGTACCAAATTAGTGGTCTTATCAGTTTCTTCGATAAACTAGTTTAGTCAATTTCCTTCCATGATTTCGCAATCAAAGTTTCAACATTGCCAACGCAACCTCGATTCACAGTAAAGTAGCTATTCGTATCAACAACGATTGCTTCTCTATTTATGTAGATTACGCACTATTCATGTGACAAAAAGAACGAAAACATTTTCCGTTTTTTTATAACACCATAAAACAATTGTTGGAATTAAGAATCTTTCCTTCAATTTTTGCGTTTGTAAATTACGTTACAAAAATATGTATTTGCACACACATATCCGCAGTTTCATTCACTGAACGTCCGAAAATTTATAACTTAGATAAAAATATTGTTATTTAGGTAACACAGGTCTATTTTTTAATTAGATGATTATATAATTTGATGAAACCTAAGAACTGGAAGATATAACGCACACATTTTCAAAGAAATCAAGTTTGGAATAAGTTAATATTAAACAGTGTTCTGTCATCAAACCAAACCTTTCCTGTATTCAAACAGCAACGTCTCCCCCTTAATTTAAGTGATACAGGTTCTGCTAGAATTCTAATCGCGATAAAATTTGTCTACTTCAAATACGAAGAAGAATACATTAAATAGAATACATCTTCAATAAAGTCAGCCAGTTTGGAATGCTTAACATTAAGAAGTTACTTTATTATTTAAAAAAATGTCAACTTTCAAACAGTTATGATTTCCCATTAACTCAAATAATGAAGGTTCTACTGTACATAGTTCTAATAGCGACAGCATGTCCGAGCCGTTTTTTTTAAGTGGTATAAGTCTACTTTTCTTCATTTCGAGATATTTATGTAATATGTTTTGCATTTTGCCCTGCTTAAAAATATTGTTAAACGCTAATAAGTTCGTTTTATATTTTTAAGATTTCAGACATACTTAATTGTATTATGTGATCATGTTTATAAATATTATCTAGTTGAACAGTGTTTTTGTTAACCGCAAGTGAATTTTTACTACTTTCAAAAATAAATTGTCAGAAACGTGACTAATACCAAATTTAAATTTATACTTTAATTGAAGTCGTCTCTTCTGAAATATACTTCTGAAATACAAGTGATAATTATAATAAAAGCAATGAAGTTATATGATCGAATGAAAAATATATTTAGTTGAGCACATATATTTTTGAGAATTTTATTATAATAGGTTTAATAAAAGAATACCCTAAAAAAATGAAATACGTCTGTAAAGATAGACAATATGAATAACTTTTACTCATATTGTATTAATTCTATTGCGTAGAAAGTGTTTTGAAATATTCGTGGTAAACAGGGGGCACAAAAGGTAATAAACTCAGTTATATCTTGAATTTGTACATAACGGTAATAATATTATTTTACTGAATTTGTTTGACCTTCCTCATTGTGGAAATAAATCTAGAACCTTAAATTCCGCATTTTCCTTGCATTTGTGTTCTATACGACATTTTACATGGCGCATCCCTTTTAAATCTCATCCAACAAATCTTTAACCAATTTACAATTTCTCCGTCAGTATTTTTCTGTCTTTTTAAACCTGCCTGTATGCGAACAGCAGTAGCGAGCATGTTAAATAAATGGAGTCATTGCTACAAATAGGCGTATACCGATTAAAAAAAAACACTTATCCAATTCCATGTAACCACAATTCTTTCGATTAATACGTGAAAATATTCAACTGTACTAACTTTGTTCCTATAAATATAAAAAGAAGCTATCCATTTGTATCTGAAACTAACTTTAACTCATTTTTTCTCAAAAATCGACTGGTACCACTTTCAAAAAACGAAAACACGGCTCATTTTGAGAACACGAGCGGGGAGTACGTTCGCACCTGTGAAATCGTTCGAGAGACAAAGGAGGTCGGCCGTTCTGTTTTCCCCTTAAGAACGCCAATAAATCCGGCGTATCAAGCCTCCGGATCTACACGTTGATCCCGGAATACGTACAGACGCGAACGTACGAAGAGATCTACGAAAAAAGGGAATCTACGACTCTCGAATTTCGCCGGGCGGATCTGTCCGGCCTCCCACAACTTCCGGCGCGATCGGAGCCTGCACAAATCCTTCGGTTTTACTTCTTTTTCATCAACGTACAGGTCGTACTATCTGGCCGATGTCCGCCATCGATCTTCAGACATACGTTTCAGATTTCGGTGTCGGGTTCTACGGGCCTCGCGGACATCTTAAAGCTACGCAAGGTTGGGCGACTTCGATCCTTCGAGGAAGATCAAAAGAATTTTCAGTCGTGTCTCGGATGCAAACAGGAGTACGGTATATGTATCCATCTTCTGTCAACGAACAGTCCGCCATGTGGCACGGCCGATTACCGATTTTCGTGGGGTCATTTGATAGATGTCAGAGAGGAAAAGCATGTTTTTCTTCTGAACGAAGGTGAAACGGACCATTTGCTACCCCTGCTGGTAGACGGTTGGGCGTATAGTCCACGGCAAAAAGATACTACACTTTTAGACTTTTTTTTTTGTATTAGGTTGTTGCATAATGAATGTCGTTTTTCAGCGCGCTTCATTTCGTCCGTCTCAGAAGCGTCAAACGTGGGCACAAGAAGCTTGTAACTGATTGGTAAGAATTTGTCGATTCAAATGGATCTTTTTTAGGTTGGAAGTTTTCTGTTTGAAATCAGTTATAATCGTTCGAACTCTACAGTTCAAAACCGACAGTTATTATGCAACTTTTCAGAAATATGCGAATGAAAGTGAATGATTCGTACATTCTTCAAAACAAAGTCAGGTACATTTGAACGTTTGCATCGTAAATAAGTGAATGATGAATGAAAAGAAAATCGATAGATCATTCTGAGTAAAACATGTCCTGTGAACATATTAGATTGAATCGAAAGTTTGTACGGTCATCTACTGACAAATGAAAGTGATTGATCTTTTGCGTTACCGCTTGCATTATAACCTATAAATGATATATCATTGTGTTCTCTGACCTTTTCTCTTTACTTTAAACAAAAAATTGTAAACATTGACATAATCAAATTTGTGTGTGATTGATTTGCAAAATTGTATGCCAGAAAGTACATTTCCGGCACGTAATGCTTTATTATTTCTGAAAGGGCGAAAATGGTTTGAAAAATTTAAAACAGGATATTTTGCTTTGGAAGATGCACCGCAATCAGGTAGACCTGCCAGTGTTGAAAACGTTCAAAATATTGATGGTCACATTATTAACTAAACGCACAAATATAAGTTTCACATTTTGCCCTACACGTTTCATTAGAATCCGAATGAACTGTTGGTTCCACCCATTAATTATTTCCTCAATATAAAAAGTTAGGGCTTCTAATGAATGCATATTTATACAGATTCAGATTTTGGAGACAAACTTGAAAAACCAGACTACTTTTATTATTAAAAATTCTATTAAACTAAAAAAAAACTGAAAATTTATCACATTTTATTTTACAGATTCACGTATACTATCCGTACATAAACATATGTATAGTAACCCAGTCTAGCGGTTAATGCGACCATAAATAACAGAAACAAACATTAATGTTTTAACTTAAATATTTATTTCACTAGTGTCGCCCCCAACCGAAATTTCATCGAAACTTTTACTCACCGGCATAAATGTCCGTGTTAAATTAAAATATTCCGTCCAAAATAATCGGAAACAAGAAACGAAGATATTCAAGTATAGTAAGATATCACAAGATTATGTATACCTACTGCGAAACAAATTATGACAAAACGACGAAAACACAGTATTTTATATTCCAGGAGAACGTTTCCAATCAATTGCTTTATGCTCTCTCCGTCGCGTTTCTGCACAATGATCGGACCGTTCGTATGAAATTAAAAGGACAAACGTAACAATCGTGCAGTGAAAGAAAGCTGCAGGCGAGAAACATTTATGTTAATGAGGAATCGTCGATACAGTGACCGGTTTATACCAAAGACGGAAACGCACACTTACATACCACGAGAAGTAAGGGTCTGACCAAACATTATTACACGGAGCCATCGTATCGTCGTAACGATCTACGAGACGGAAATTGCAAGTAATGATACAGAAATTATAAAAACGCTAATTAATCGATCGTTCCGCGATCACAGATTTGTTTGCCACGGACCACGCGACTCTCGCAAGCTGGATTTCCCCTTAGGGACGGACATGCGCGGCTCGGTATCGATACACGTACATTGTGTACATGTACATACATATAGGTATGTATTTTCCATGGGGCAATTTCACCGCAAAATATTACGAAATTTTTTATCCCCGTGGCATTATTAACTTTTTTGCGCACGGTTTTCGAACGCGTAGCAAAAAATCGGTTCCCACAGTAATTTCGATCAAATAAGATATGGCTACAATGTCCGTGATACAGAAGTGCGCGGATTCCATCGTCATATAAAATTATCATACCGGTTTCAGAGCATGATTGATAAGAAAGGGTCGGGTAAGCTCCTTCGACAGTTCGATCTTTCATTAAGGAGACGCAATAACTTAATATGACGTCGGGGTGGTTGATATAAGCGTTGCAGTTCTTCCCATTTGAATCGAACGCGAACTGGATAACATCGACTGTTAAAGAAAACGTAACGAGATTTCATTTATGATTAGTGGACTTATTAAAATTCCAGTATTAGACGCTTACTTCCTCTATATTTTATATTGATCAATATGTATGTTATTAATACTGGACATTTATACGTCTACAGCCGATGGAATGTTCGGAATAAATCTAAGTTGTAAGGTGTACGAAGGTGTTGTTAAACAAATGAATATAAATTGTGTATATTTTAAAAAGTTAGCTGATTATAGTTTCGTTAAATACGGCTGAAAATATTATTTTCATGTAACACATCTGTCGTAAGTAACGATTTTCCCTTTATGAAATATTGTTAACAATTTTTGAATGTGTCTACGCATAATATAACAATCGATCAAAAAATATGTATATACTTTGTATTTTTTATGTTTCTTTCGTTCATTTAAAAACAACTTTGCAATGCGTCGCTACATCAATTCAGAAGTATGAGTTAGCGACATCTCTGAAGAAGCAGCAGAACGAATCTAATGAATTCCAAAATTAAATTAATTAAATGAAATATTTATTTTTTGTAGTTGATAAATCAACAAATATTTTGTATTACTAACGAAAACTGTTATTATAGGAGAACTCTATATTTTATGAAATATTATAAATATATAAATTACTATTTAAACAAGAGTATTGTTTGATTAATTTGATGATAATAAATATATATACGTATATTTAAAGTTTATAAATCAGAAGTTGTTGTTTGCAATTTCATATATATATACAATAAACATATAAAGACGAAGTAAATTTTTCAATGATTTTATTGATAATGCTTTTCTTGCTGTCAGATGTTCGTTGTATTTTCCAGTGTCATTAAAAAATAAACTAATAGATGTTACAGTTATACATTTGATGATATTATAGCCCTCCAATTAGAATGGTACACAGTTGATTGGAAACAGAAAAAAAACTTTGTCTAGAGGCATTTGTTTAGAAAAATTTTTTGATCTTTTATCCCATACATCACATTCTTTCACCTAAATAAAAATTCCACTCATTTATATTTATTATCTATTCACCCCTAGATTACATATAGAAATGAAATTTATTTAGATAATAATAGATCTTGTCAGAAAATGTAAGGGTTCCATATTTCGCAGGTCTGTCGATAATATTATCACTAAACTGCAGATTGTATAGACTTTCGAATACATTTTATCGAAATGCAAGACGTTTATCATATTATCAAGAACATTTATTACATCCTTAATATTACAATTGTTAATTTATTATTACTATAAGAATCATTTCGTAAGGATGTGAACCTTAAAGTCTATAGCTTAATCATTACTCAAACGAATTAAATCTTTGTAATGTGTTATTAATTAAATAAATAATATCTCATAACTGTCATCTGTAACTATTCCATACCATGTACAAAACTCCTTGAAACTGTCATCTGTAATTATTCAATACCAGGTACAAAATTTCCAAGTCGTTAATTCAATTACAGAACTTAATTATCCAACCATCAACGACTATACTCCAATACAAACTTTTCAATTTCAATTTTAAACTTTCGCTTCACCGATCGGGAAATGCGTATTGAGAGTGAATCATCGACTTTCCAGAACCAAAGCAGCTAATTAAACCCACTCTGTAACGTTTCCGAATCAATTTTCTCTTACACCGAATTCGATGGTATCTATCCGATAACAATTTTTTCCTCGATTCAATTATCCGAGCGATTAGGAGCATTCGCGCCCCTTCAAGATTCTCGAGACCGCTTCCACACCGGTTTATGATTATTCGTCGCTGTTGGTCCCAACTACTAATCCTGCTATTCGTAGACGCGGCACATAGGTGTACGTAATCCTGATAAGAGTGAGTTACGATGCATTTTGTCGTGCCGGAACAGGACGAAAAAAGGGCCCACTAGAGTCGGCTGATCTGTTATTCGTACACGCGTACCGCACACGTATATTCCGCTATATTTACTCATTTACATATTTACAAGGCGCACTTAAGGTTCACGGATAGGGTGCACGTGAGTACGATAAGTATCGTGCTCCACTATTATGTATGTAGGTGTACCGCGACGAGGCCCACACATTCACGTACCAGCGTCTAGGCGACCGTTCTCCGATAAATCGGTACTCAATGATTATTATTGGATTTCCTTGAAGCCATCACATACTTTTTAATATTGATATTCATCCACTTTGACTCTACTAACGACCATCTCATGTCGAAAGTGAAGCTGCTGGGTCTGGTCAATAGTGGAACAAGATAAGCGATATTTTTCAAATTTTTGAGACTCGGTGGGTTCTAGGATACTTTTCAGATATTTCAGATGGAAATTGTACTTCCAGAAGCAATTTTTAGACTTTTTTAGGTCGATGATGGTTTAATCTGTAATATTTAATCAGTGCAAAAATTTTGTCTCTCTTATGGGGTGAGCTTTGAACAACAATAATGTTTCAAGGCGGAAAGGTTTCAGCCCCACATAAATTTGTTTTTTACCCCAAGTCGAGCCTCTGCTTAGCTTCTATTTACTCTGCTTTGATTGGCTCCGGAGGGGGAACACCCCAGTGGTGGGAATTACGCCGTTGCTCCTGTCTCATTCATCGAGGAATCACTGAAGATTGTTTTATATCTTCTGGTAATGAAGTATTCGCTTAAAAGTTTCATTAAGGAATTTAACGGCTCCTTCAGTATTTTTCGTTGAAATTCCCTATGATTTTTACTCCAGTATTTCGAACACAACGTTACTAATCTTGCTTTCATCCTTGATCCGGCCTTAAAATTTTGAACGAGACAAAAAAATACTCTATTTCATTTTCGTAACCCACTTACGAATCAGTATTTAGTTCCGATCAACAGTGCTTAGGAATAATTTATAGAAAAATTATAGCGCATAATTTCTGCGATTTACTACAATTATACATACTTGGTGGAATATTTTCTTGTCAGCTGAAAATAATTCACATTTTTTAAGTGTGTTATTAATATGACACAACCCACGTCGATTTGTAAAATTTGTCAGAAAAATTATTGCACATTTTAATATTTCAATAAAAAAATCGTTTTCTTTAGATGTTCTCATTGTGTTGGATTACATTTGTGAAATTACTAAATACCTTCAATCTGATTGGAAATAAATACTGATTTGTAGGTGGGCTATAAATATAAAACAAAGTGTACCTATCTCAAGGCTGGTGGAAACGCGTATCCCTTTAAAATTAGAACAACATACTCTTTAAAATACTTTCTGAATAGTCATGAGGACCACAAGATTGTGATTTCAGAATTAAATCCACTCGTGCTCAACTTCGTAACCCCATACAACCCTATTATTGTATAGAATCTCGACTACATCATCGAATTGTCCAACCACAATCCCAACTGTATCCAATAAAAATCGAATCGTCCAAGCTTTGAAACGAGAATACCTCCTAACATCGTCGGTCTCGAAGAGTTCAATTTCGTTCATGGAAGATCCGCGGAAATCTAAATGGAACAGGCTGTCTATACGGTCGTTATCTGTGAGAAAGCGACGATCTTCGATTCAACTTCGTCTGGACGGCCATTGAACGAAGCCTTAACAATAATAAAATTTCTCGTCGCAGCACTGAACGTGAATTCTGAGACGAGGCTGTTCAACGCAGGAATCTGTGCGGAGCCTGTTCGCCGTACTGGCAACCACGTCGATCCTCCCGTCCGTAGAAGCGGACTGTTACGGGGTAAGTGGATTCGTTCATACTTATTGCGAACGTATAATTTTCACGATCCACCGCCGATACGATTGTCTACATGTTCTAGACTCCGCTGTCCGTGGACGTGGCTAATTTCGCGGTGTAGAACCCTTTAGTACCACCTGTTCATCTGGTATGCGCTTCAATTAATTTGAACGCGGAGTGGAAATAGTCATTGCACCTTCTTCAAAGAAAGTCAGGCCCAATGTTTAGCGGCGGACGATACACATGGATGAGGGAAGGCAAAACCGGTCCGATATTAAACGACATTTATTCGCTACGAAGGATCTAGCCGCGGAGCGCAGCTCGTGATGGGACCAGGTTTAATGTGTTCCAGTATACACGCGACGCCGTTTGGTAACTCTTCAAGGCGGGTCTCGCAAATGTTTAATAATTTAAATTTAATTGAAAATTTCACAAAACATTCTTAAAAACTTCAACTTTCGATTGCTATCAAAAAATTGCAAGGTCGGCGATAAAATTAGTGAAAAAGAAACGTTATAGGAATGCCTTTCTAACACGAGCCTTATGGAACTGCAGTCGATACTGAGAAGTTAATCTCTTCTTATTTAGTTACAAAAAATGACATTTTCATACAAAATTAGGTGTTTATAGATGTTTTTATGGAGATTATGATGGGAAAAAAGATATGCTAACGATTAAATAAAACTAATAATTAAAATTAAAGTATGCAAACTTAGGTTCCAATGCGTTTGGTAGTATCTTCTACGCATGTCTGTTATGAGCGTCAAGTCACTTACCTTTGGTTTGTTCGACGAACGTTCCAATGTTTTTTAAAAATTAAATAAATTACATTATTTTTATAACAATGAAAACAAATTTTTGTATTTTCCACTTATAGCGTGTTTATCTTTCGGACACTCGTGCCAGATCTATTTTAACCCACTTTTTCGTGAACTTCGTCGGACACTTCGGCTTACAACGACTATTTCTGGCTGACAATTGTTTTTATTAGAGCCAATAAGGTGGCTAGAATGTCTCGAACAAATGAATTCTTTACTTACAAAGGACGTTTACGAAATGATACACGCCGATTTTTCTGTAACTTTAGTTTCTGCTCTATAGTTCAAGGGACAAGCTAACAATCTTACCGTACTTAGTTGGTGCTTTTAGATGCTACATATCTATTAGAGTTTAACGGAGAAACCACCCTCTTTGTCCGCAGCATATTTTGTACTTATTCGTTTGTAACTCGTAAAATACCGAAGATATCAAAAGAAAGTTAAGATAAATTTTATATCGTTTTTAGTTGTCCATATATCGGTAAGAAAAAATTTTCGAAAACAATTCTTTTGAACATTTTTTTCTACTGATATAATATGGGCAACTGAAAACGATATCAAGTGTATCTAAACTTCTAAATTTTGTTTCTATATCTTTTGTAGTTACGAGTTACAAGCGAATAAGTAAACGGTACGCTTCGTATAAAAAGGGCGGTTTCGCCCTTAAAGTCTAAAAGTGGCACCAACCAAGTACGGCAAAATTCTTTCGTTGGTCCCATCAACAACTGAGCAAAGTTACAGAAAACTCGGCACATATCACTTTGTGAACATCCCCTAGTAGTACATATTCGGTTTTTTATTTCGAAGAAAAGACGTATTTGCACAGTTTGAAAATACAAATTTAGTTCATTTGTCACATGTAATCACAACATAAACGTATGCAATGAATTCAAAAGAAAAGATTGATTCCTTTAGCATACAGTAATAACAACGAAACGGAATACAATTAAAAATCATTTCTACCTACATTTATTATATTTTCCTTGTTGAAATTAATTAACTGTTTTCTATCGTTTAAAAAAGATTTAAACTGCTCTTATAAATATTTCGATCTCGTTCAGTTTCTTTATATGCCTGTTTATTCCTAAAATTCTGATGTTTCCTCTCATAAGAAACTTTAAAACGCTGTATCTTTGAATTAAAGTATTTTCGGGTCTATATTTATACATTTCATTATCTCTATGACGAGTAAGTTACCCCGGGCCGTTCCTGGCGGCTAAACTCAGGGGTGGCCACAGATCATTTATTATATGCAAAACTTGGATTAACAAAAATAATAATCATAAGTATTCTGATGATTATGAAAATTTTAGACCAGCAGAATTTGATCAAATTAATATGATATATGTAATCTTTGTAACAGTACACATATACAGAAGGAGCTATATGTATATCTTTATGGACAGCCCAAAATAGCATATGACATTTAGCCATATTTAGTGAATTAAGATTCTGTAGGTAATTAATGGTCGCTATTTATCAACCATAACAGCATTATTACAAACATGCGTTAGTTTCGTACTTATATGTGGAATAAAATATTCATTTTAAATAATACCATTAATTTTTTATTAACCTAACCCAGACCTTTGTTTTATTTAAGAAATACGAAAATAAAACAAAGTTCCTTAAAGAATGAATATTTTATATATATATATAAACACTGCATATAAAATTTTTAATTGAATAATATTAAATTAATAAGGGCGGTGATATTGTTTTTGCACCCGGACGGCCAATAACCCAGGAACGGCCTGAAGTTACCCATGCTCACAAAGTTTAATCCTTCAATTTAGAAACACCCCTGTACGCGACTTGTGACGTACATAGTCCCATCACTAGGAACGACTGTGTATTCGCTAATTTAATACATGTCGCTTTCGATTCCAGAAGCGCTACGTTTTTGCACAATTCATCATGTATTCCGTGTATCCGCGACGATGATTTACTGACCGAAGTTTAATTAGAGAAACTTGTTTGAACGTCAATGTGTTAATTTATACAATGTTGCATCGAACGGATACAGGCAGGACGATAAAAAATTTCAGTGATGTATGCTTTAAACAATTTCAGAGTGAAGCCTGAATTGACCACCTGCTCGGCATTAATTACCCGTTTTACCTCGAGGAATTATTTTAGTTACGAGCAATTACCCGATACAGCGGAACGGGATTTAGTAAACGCGTACCACGATGAATTATCAGAATATTTCTGTGATTTTTGTTTCATCCCATAATCGTAGTACAGTGGAACCTTAATAGCTGCCACTTCGATAATTGCAGGTGAACCTGGTCAGTTGCATTCCGACGAGAAACGATAGGCGCGGTTACAATTAGTAACGAGTGCAAAGTGTTAATAACAAATCGGGGTTCGGTTTAATAGCAGCTCAGCTCAGCTTCGCTTTTCATGTTTTGGTGTACGTACACTACCGCTCATAAGTATATTAGGACACCTGGTTCGTATGAAGAAAATATGAAGTTTCATAAAAAATTACATATTTTAATCTACTTTTATTATTCCATAATAGCATAAAAGCGTTGTTCATCAAAATTTAATATCCCCTAAACAATATATATTTTAGACTTCCAGCAATTTCGTAGGGCCTTGTAAAATTTATACAAGTGGGAGTGTGGAATCTATACATTTATCGTTCAAATGTGTACATATTCACGATGAATAATGAATGTTCCTGCTCATTATTATTGAATTGGCAAAATAATTTTATACGTTTCATTTTAGGTTATAGGTAAAGTACTGTTTAACAAATTTTAAGTTAAAAGTATTCGAACGCTTGGATTGGTTCATAAAACCACAAAGATCTTTCTATCCATTCCACTACCAGTCATTTGTTTCTTCGTGATGATATTTCACACACTGCTCTTCGATATCCTTAGTTTATATGCAATATTACCGATCACGAATAGCCTTCACCACGAGGAACAAAGTGCAGAACGTTTTTTCAATCGAAATCACTGCAACTTTCGGCATTTTCAGTACGTTAGAGCGTATGTTGTTTCGCCATGGAACGAACAAGAAATGATTAAGAAAATAGTGAATTTTGTATTTATAAAACTCATGGTGCGGACATGGTCTTGAAGAAACAATGAAACTGAAAACACTTCTCTGGGATATTACGGTTAGCGAGTACGAGATTAGCGGAAAAACCCAAACTGTTCATAGTAGTCAAAAGACTTCTTGTTTTATTATGCATTTATGACAAGCAGTTGACAAAACGATGGGCCTTCTTTCCTAAATAATGTATATCATCGGCTGAGGGCCATAAAATATGTACATAGGTACCTGGGTCTAAATATTGTCATAAACTCCAAAAGTCATATTGTTCGAATAATTTTGAGCGGTACGCATATCTGGACTCCAGAGCCAGGGTGTATTAAGTCCACTTTTTTAAAAAATGACATTTTACATGTTTCCTGTATCAAATATTTCAATCTTTCAGAAGGTGAAAATTATTTTATTCTAAGTCCCGTTTTTATTATAGGTACATGATAATCTAAAAATTATATTAAGTTCATATTTTTAAAATAGTGTAAAGTAATATAGGGGAATTAATGCATAATTCACCATTTCTACATATAGAAACTTGTCTTAAATTCATTCAATAGTTCGAATGTAACGATTGTTTCTAGCTCAATTCTTACTGAACGGTTCCATGTAAGGTTTTCGCATATTTGATTTGCTCCCTTTAAAGTTTGAAAAGTGTGACTTAATACACTTTGACTCTGAGGTCCAGATATACAGACAGCGTTATGGTACAAATCTAGTTTCGCTGATATAACGTTCATCGAGGGACGACTAGAGTTCTGTTGACTAGAACTGTTGATCGAAAGAAAGTCGTAGAAAGTAAATAAATGAATGAAGTAAAATGTGTACGAGAAGATTAGACACGAGATTATACAGAGAGGACCGCGAAATGTGATCAGCTTAGATTATTCTACTGCTAGTTGTTCGATCGAAAATTTGTTTGCATAGTTAACCATCAGTACAGACGCCACAAATAGTACTAAGCAGTCGTTTTTTAACCATTTACTCGAATGTATTTCAGCTGATGGGCACCATTTTGAACATAGTTTTAATTAAGTTAATTCATATTCCTTAATGTTTCTTTGGTTTAGAAGAAAAAGAATGATTTATTATGATGCTTGCCGAATTCGTCACAGTATCCGCTAATTGATGGGCATAGAAAAATTATAGGTTTATCTATAAAAACATGAAGGTGACTTTGTAAACTCTAGAAAAAAAGGGTTGAAAAAATTTGATACAACCTCTTTAAAACTCTCCTTGAATCATGTTTACTAGCCAAACAAATTTTTGTTCGAACAGCTGGCAGTAATAATCTAAGCTGATCACGTTTCGTGGTCCACACTGTATACATATGTGTATGTGTGTACCCTGGCCGAAGTTTCTATAATATCATCATGTTTTGTTATGAATTCTTAG
Source organism: Dufourea novaeangliae (assembly GCF_001272555.1). NCBI lineage: Eukaryota > Metazoa > Arthropoda > Insecta > Hymenoptera > Halictidae > Dufourea > Dufourea novaeangliae. The sequence continues at coordinate 208,941 of NW_015374216.1, read as the reverse complement.
TATTCCATACCAATAAACATTTTGTGTTTGGTAGCCTTTTGGAATTAATTAAAAAAAGCGTACACATCATTCTAAAAAAAAACATAACTTATAGAAATTTCGGCCAGTGTATATGCAACCCCTGTAAATAGATACGTGAAATTACTATTAGACTCAAAGTCTTTGTCTTTAAAAACTGCTTTCCCTTCAAATACTTGGAACACGGAGATGAGTTCGACAACCTTTAAACATTCGACGTGATAATGTAATACTGTGAGTTTCTAGGATTAAAATTACAACTACCCAATTAAATTGACTGTACATAAAAATTGAATAACTAAATAAATTTTGCTAGTTTATAGACATACACCACACCGACAGGAAATGTTTTAATACCATTTTAAAATCATCTTTACATGTCGCTATTACTGCAAATCTTAAAAGATTGTTACTATATGTACAGTAAAACCTGTTTTTGTGCGGTCCTTTTTTATGCGATTTTATTTTTATGCGATTTGTTTTGTGCGATTTTATTTTTGTGCGATTTTTTTTGTGCGATTTTTTTTTATGCGGTATATGAATTTCAACGGCGTTGGCATTACTGTAATGTTTTCTATCAGTGTACATATAAATATACACTTCAAGACGCTCTGTTCATTTGGTTTAAACAGTTTCCCGACAATGTACATTCAATTATTTTCGCTCGACGCGCTAGCAGCATACGCTTCGTATTCCGAGTTTTATCCACGACTCACGTGATTAAGGATTCATTTTATAGTGAGATTAAAGGTAAATAAATTAATTACTTTTGTTCCTATTTGTATATAGTTTTTATGATTTTCATTTTATTTTTAAACATATGTACTCCCTTAAAATGAATAATTGTAGCCAAAAAAAAGAGAAAAGAAAGACAATTCCATTAGAAACAAAAAATCTAATATTAAATAGACTAGCAGATGGTGAACCAATTCATCACAAGAAGATGCGCGTTAAGGATTACGACGACTAGCAGTGAATTATGTAATGTGCATTTTGAAAACTTCTCCATGTATACAATGAAAAATTAAATGCTTTTATAATGTGTAATTTAATTATTTATTTTGTTTGGAAGCACTTTCTCATGTATTTCGTAAATAATTGACGTATTTTCTAAGTGCGACTTTTTTTATGCGGTCCCTCTCCGCCGCATAAAAAAAAATTTCTGTAGTATGTCGTACAAAGTTGTTTATTATATGTAGTATTTATGAAATTTCCGAATATTTTTTTGTGCGGTTTCTTTTATGCGGTCCCTATCTACCGCATAAAAACAGGTTTTACTGTATATCAATTGTACAGAAAGAAATACAGAAATACAAAGTGAAGTAACACTAAGGGACAACTAAAAAGAGTACAACGAATTAAATAGATCTCGACAAGTTCGATATCGAATTAATTTAAAGTCGTTACTCCAGGCAATATGGCGTCCGACAACAGTAGCATCATGAGACGCTTATAGGGTTGATCATCGTAACCTATTTCTGCTGAGACCGTACCCCGGCGCCAGCGGCGCTAAGTTTACCCTTACATAATTGTTGGCATACCTTATGAAAATGCGAATTACGTAAAGCATGGTACCGGGTCTCGTGTAAAAACCTCTGGACCCAATGAAACGATATTTAATTGGTATGGTACTTGGACCTTATCCCCACTGATACAATAATTTGCATAAAATGAAACAGTTACGAAAACAAACCGGTTAGTAAATATTGGTAGACAGACGGTAATCTTGGTGGAAAGTGATTGTCTTTCAAATCGTCTTTTTTTAAGTCGAAATTTAACGACAAATTAGATTTACAAATAAAATTGTTTAGTTAGGGATCATGTGAAAAATGAAACTGTTCACGGTAGTTTCTACAGCAATTACAATTTCCATTTATTTCAATCGAAGCGCGACAATCTTCCTTTCAGACGTTCGTGTCCTACTGACTACACCCTAATACCTCAGGGCCAGTTCAGATGAGTGGTTCGCGGCAGTTTGCCGACGAGCTACAATCATCAATTTCTTCGTTATGCCTGCGGTCAAGTAGTACGTAACGTTTGCTTTAAGGAAAGCAAATGTACAACCAGCAGCCACTAAAATTTGCGTCCCGTGTGTACTGCTTCTTAAAAATCTGTGATCTGCTAAAACGAGATGGCAAACACCCGCGAATCGGTCGTCTGCACAGAGCCTACGCTGTTCTACTTTCACAAATCATAGATTATAGTTTATAGATCAGACCGCTACGGAAGGTCGATATAATTTATCGACACGTTTGTCATATGTTCAACTCGTTGTCAGTTGTATGGTTTTCTGCGTAGATTCATAAATTTGTCGAATAGCAGATACTGTCGCACTTTTTCAATGTTAACAAAGATTTTTGAGGTAGAATCATTACTTTTGCAAATACCCAATAATAAGAGGCTATACAGCCTTGTGAGACTGAAAAAATAGGTGAACTTAAATAATTGTTTTCTCAGGTAATTATTGAGTAAAACATTAGGATATTTTTAAAGGATGTTAGACGGCACTTTACATTTATTTTCAAACTTTAGTTATTATTTAAAATTACAAAAGGACAGAGTTTAAGAACATTGTCTACCGTCATATCTGACAGGATCTTGTGAATTGTTCATTTGACTAACTTCAAATTTGACTAATTTCAAATTTACAATGTAGGGTAAAATTTTTGAATAATTTTAGAAAACAAGGAAATAGTGGTTTTACAAAGTAAAATAACTTTTTCCAAAGTCAAGCCTTTGACAAAATCCTGCCAGACATGACGGTGAATAATGTTACATACATATACATAACTCCACCATTTTATAAATGAAATAATAACTAAAGTATGAGAATAAAATTAAAACGTGGGCCAGCACTCCTTGGCACTCTGTTTTGGCATTCTGTGTTCATGATTTTTGGAGGAGTTTTAGTTTCAAACGAGAACGAGCGGTACTCGAATTTCTCAGGTTATTTCGTATATTCGTGTAACCGCGGTGTTACACGCAAATATAAGGTGGGTCAGAAGAATTTCTGCTCACGCAACCGAATGAAATTGCAAACGAAACGGACATATGTATGATATACAATTTCCCACCAATATTTTATGCTAATTTTCCTCCAGAAGCGTTCTTTTGTATCGTTGAAACAACTATAGATATTTTTATAAATTCAGACTTTGGACCTTAAGTCAAGTTAAAATGTACAAAATGATATGAAGAAATAAACCGTACCGGTTTGTACAATATTAAGTTCTAAATTTTCAACACGTTCCAAATAATATCATTTCGGTAAACACATAAAAGTGGCAACTTGAAAATAGTTAATCATAAATATTGTAAATGGATATATAATTAATCGCGAATGTTGTAAATGGACTACACATGTTCATGCATTTACAGCGTATCTTATAAAACGCAGTGAAATTAAGACTAATAAAGTTTTCATGTTATTATGAGCATAATGAGACATCTAGGAAATACGTTCCTGCCTCGTTTCGATTATTATATCTGCTTAGAACTATTAATTTGCATAATAGTCCCCAATCTACTTACAACACGCAGGAGACGATTTTAAAACGATAAAATAGAAAATTATTATTTATAGCAGTGTAATAAAGATTCACAAGAAACCTGAATTGTAATATAATTACATAATTAATATTTAAAGTGAGCAGCAGTAATTTATAAAAGACAACTTCACTGTATCATTTCAGGAAGTTAGTTACTCGCCATTCCAAGACGGATACGAAATAATTTCGAAGAAACATTAACAAGCTTGTAGATTACGACATGGGTAAAACGATATTACGGTACACGGAAAATGTATTAAAAGGCTGCGATCGGAACGAATCAACGTTGCACAAATGGATATTGATTTCTTTCAAGACATTCATCGATTCCTCTCACGTGAGAAATCTAGTTTTTCCCTATCAACACATTAATATGGAGGATGTTTCTGGAATTGATGTTCTAGAAATAAAACAATGAAAAATGTGTTCGTGTACATATTATAGAAATACATAATGTATCATGAAGCCGCTACCAGCCAACTGTATTGTACACCCACGAGCAAAGTCGGTTACCACTAAGGAAAAAAATGGCGTAGAAGAAAAATCTCCAGCACTTACTAAATTTATTTCAAGTACTGAAATAATTACGCTAGTTTTTCCCCTAGTGGAAACAGAGTTTGCTCGTGAGTGTACAAAGAGGCAAAGGTGGTGGTATAAACAAACTTTTTCTTTGATGTTATTTTCAATGTTATTTGAAGGTCATCGATGTTTTCTTAAATGGCGTCATGTAGTTGTAACTTCATTGCGTTATAGCTGATATCTAATAAGAAACTAAACTATACGCGTAAATGTTTCCGTTGATCGAAACTAGATTTCTGAGTTCAAGGTTATTTCAAGGTCATAGTATCCCGCGTCACTGAACTCGTCTTGACATCAGCTATAACTCTATAAACTTAAAACTACATAATGCAGTTTCAGAAAGCATCCATGACTTTCATTTAACCTCAAAAATAACATTAAACAAAAAGTTTTTTTATACCACCATCTTTGCCCCCATGAACGTTAATCACTACTTTGATTTTGGACATATTCTCCTATCTTCAATCCCAACAGAGATATTTACGTGTTCTCTGTCTCCTTAATAACCCTGTATTCACGAAAACGAAAAGTGTAGGTAGAGGGGAATGGGTAGCATCCTCTCACGCGACAGAAGTCAGTGGAGGTCGGGTGTTCCACTTCACCGAGAGACACGCAGCTATCGGACATTAATTCGAACGCAATCAGGCAAGACGCTCATTAGCGCCGGTCTGCGAGCAACAATCAGTCGGTAACTGTTCCATCGCGTATCTGACTGGCTACCTGACGTTATAAAGAATGCCGCCATGCTTGCACAATGGAGTTGCACCTTACAGATCCTAATTAACATCACCGGGAACATCTCAAGGGTACTGTGACACTCTTTAAAGATTAATTCCATCAATCTCAATCTCATTTACTAATACAATAACAACCATGTATTGAGTGGGCCAGAAAGTTCGTACGGTTTTTAGTAATAGTTATTTTCAGGCGCTCTGAAATGCGACAAACTTTAGTTCAAATCTTGGAAACACACAGTTATCTGATAGCTAACATTTAATTGTAGATTCTAACTAAAAATTTTGAAGATTGGGTTTGTTTCATAATTTTGACATACTTTTAAAGATGAACATCCGAAAACTATATTTTGCTGTTCTGTTTCGAAGAAATGAAGAAGCACGGCGCAAACCTGTACAAAGTTATGCAAGGTGTTGCACGGACAGAATGCCATAAAAGAATGCGTGTGCCAGAAGTGGTTCGCGAAATTTCGTTTCGGGATTTTTCGCTTCAATATGCACGACACTCTGGCTTGCCCCAGGTACATCACAACGGCCAAGACAAGAATCTCCAAATAAGAAAATTTAGCCTATTTAGAAAACCTTTTGCATGAACTTGGTTATTTACTAAAGTCTTTTTGACTAAATTGACTGTCTACTGACTTTTTACTAAAGTTGGGATTTTGAGAAATATGATTTCTTGTGCAAGTGGTAAATATTAAAAAAAAATCGTTTTTAATATAAAAATGTATAAAGACGCCCATATCAAAGAAAGTTTTAACATATCGTTTCGGTTTTTATTCTAGGTCAAACCGTTTTCAAGTTATTCTACACGCCGATTAGATGCTCACTTGAAAAGAACCGACGTGGGATAAGTCCCAGCATCGTCATTCTGTTCTAAAAAAAATTCTTTCGCGTAGCTGAAGATAAGTACAATAACCGTCTTTTATTGTAATATATTTTCATTTCACTTCATTTTCGCAAAAAAATGACCGAAAATAGCTTTCACTTGTAGACTGCGAAATGAAAAATTTCATTTTATTTTCCAATTAATAAGACCCTTCATACAAGATATAAATTTCTGCTAGATTTCCCCTCTTATAGATTTGCTTTCACATTACAGAACACTCGCCTTATTTATATGCAAGTTGAAACACTTATTATCATTTTCATTAATAATTAATTTGCGTATTAATAGTAAAATGTACTAATCTCCGATACCTACTTATTCATGTGCAACCATCTAATATCATATTACAGTGACGTAATATTATCTAATTTGCCTCGCATACGTATCGGGAGCGTGTTCACTGTTGCATCGCGTAATTAAAATTGAATAAATTGTTAGCTACCGCTTGCCCAGAAATACAGAGACACATATAAGCTTTCTAAGTATACATGACTGAGCAACTAACAGCGACAGGAGGGAGGAAAAAGTTACGAGTCAAGTTTAATCTGCTTCAGCAGCTAATAACTGTACAGTAAGTGTCAATTAAAACCATGTATCTTATAGTTCAACTGATTTCCTCTTAAAAAATTTGAAAATTAACATATGTGTGTGAAACTGACAAATTTTTTCATTTGCTACTTCTTTTTTGAAAACAAAACAGTATTCTCGATTTTATACCATTTAATAAGACTTAGATAACGGTCTTTCCATTACTTACCGTTTCTACTTATTGTAAGCACGAAGACATACGTGTCAGATGAATTTTGGAAGTTGCTTTTCTCTAAAACGAAGCTTTATAGAAACAAATTTTATTGTTAGTACACGTAGAATTATATTTTTTCGATTGTTCCATAAATTCTGCCGTGTTATATAGAGGTAAATAGTTTTAAAATGTCTTTGTTCAAATGTAATAACAATATGTCACAAATTTTTAAAGTCTCGAAACTCGAAACTTGAAGTGCTAATTTTGTTTTGCAAGAATATATTGTTACAAGAACTGAAGTCCCATACAAATTTTTACATGAATCGTTACTGACCATAGTTAAACAAAACATAAACAAAAACTTAAAAATATATTCACTTGTACTTTTTTTTAGCATTAACATTTAATAGTTTAGCAGTTTCCACTTTTCATGATCAGTAAATAATACTATAATACGTAGTTGAAAAATAAAATTTGAAAAAGCTGCTAATTTTATATCCTTCAAAACAAAAACCGATCACCGAGCATTAAAGAAACATCTCGAACCGAATATTCGGGATACATATGAGTCAAACATTCTCAAAGCACGCTGCAAATAATTCTTAATTCATCGATTTTATATTTTTTTCGTGTCTGGCATTTCGAGAATTTCGAATCACGAAAAACGTGCAAAGTTTCGAATTTTCGAAACTCAAAACTTTCTCGGGTTTCGAGAGGTTTTGAGGTTTCGAGATTTCGACATTTCGAGAAGCCCATCTCTAGTACCGAAGATATCAGACAAACTTTATAACGCTGCATACAATTCAACTGCCACCAAAAATTGAACATATTGCTTCTTTTATTTCTGTTTACATCACGTATTATTGTATAAAAAAAAAAAGTATAATAATCATTCGACAAACTTTAACAATGAAACAAACATTAGTCATGGCTAAGAATTCAAGAAATGAGACGCATTTTTAGTGTAGGTAGAACTTAATTAAAAACCGTATTAGAATAAAATAGCCTAAATTCTTTTTAATCCCTACATTTATTTCGTCAATTAAAAAATTTGTCCACTTAAAAACGAAATCAAAGGTTCACCATGGTTTTAGTTAAACCTTTTCATTTCAGTGTTGTACACACTTCCATGCTCTATTGTTTTTATGCAATATGTAAATCCTGTCGCTTGCGTATCATGTACTGAAATCAAAAGGTATAATTGTTTCATTTAAATTTTTCCTTTTCGCACTTGAATCTTTCAAAAATCAAACTGATCAACTGAATTCTTAATAAATTTCTTAATTTGTTCAATACAAAACAATAACAATATATATAATGTCAACGACTTTCTACGCTTTCTACTTCACGAAGTTCAGATTCTTACTTCTTTACTCATTGATATTTCTACTATAGAATAATCTGTACGCATAATAATCCATATTTAGCGATAAATATCTACACTTCATAAGATGCGTGTGTGTGTGTGTGTGTGTTTGTAAGTGAATAAAAATATTTCTACCATAATTAACCGCAAATACAATAATAAAAAAATATATTCAGTTGCGGTAAACAAACTACTTATATATGTTTATTTGGAAAACAACCTGTACATATGTTCATTCGGAACGAAAACCTTCATTCTTAAGTATTCGAAACAATTTTACCAAGTTCATCAAAATCAAAAGAACGACCTTTTCGCAACTACATCCCAAAATTCGTATTGTTCGCAGAAATATTATTAAAAAACAGTAGGCTAAAAAAAAGAGACAAACTTTCGGGAACCTTTGCACAAGCATGACGTTAAACGTATAAAAATCCGTGGTCGATCCGCGCCGGTGGTGATCCGAAAATACACGAACCGATCGAAAGAGTCGTCAGGCATTCCGAGATTTTCGGTTTCCGATGAAAGAACGGAAAGATCGCGAGGCATTGCCATTTTTAAAACGTAGCGCCTCCGATCTAGCAAACCGGGCCAGCGACCGCTAGCGGCCGTCTGGTGTGTACGGAACTTGGCGTACGTGCGATTCGAACAAATTACGATGGCGTTCGCCTGGCCGCCGACGACAATATCGCGACGCTGCGGCGCGTCGTGGCCAGGGAGAAAAGACGTAACAGCGCGCGGAGGGGCCGCAATCGAGAAAGGAAAACATGAGTGAGTGAGAGAGAACACCGGCGGCGTGGCGTGCGGTGCGCGATCTTCTCACAGTCGGTGTTCAACTTCCCTCGCCGTGGGACGTGTGATTCGGCGTACGCGCACCGATTCAATTAATACCCGTCAGACCTAACTTACTGAATGAAATTAAATGAACTTCGCGCGACAAAATGAAGTACGATACAATGCGGCAGTGCCTCTCAAACTCAGCAGTTTCATGTTGTCCTGAAATGGAGTCGTTATTGTTCGAAAGTGGTATAAGTTCAATTTTGAAAGTACAGACACCTCTCGATTATCGTCCCAAACTCGGGTCCGCGCCAGGACAATAATCATATAGGGAGAAATGCTTTAAACCCTCGTAAATTCGTTTTTTCCCCGAAGCCCGAGCCTCGGCAACAAAAGCGGAAGAGCAACAAAGTATGCGCTTGACAGCGTCCACGGCCTCCCCCCTCCAATGGTGGGGATAACAACTGGACAATAATCGTGTAGAACAAGCCGGGTAATAATCGAAAGGAGTCTGTAAAATGAGTTAAGGGTACGTATTCTGATGTAAATGCTAGGAATAAACGACTTTCTTAGGATTTTTGTAAAAGAAAAACATGAAGTAAACAATCAGTCTACGGTTTATTAATAGTAGAACTATTTCGATCGGTCAATAAACATGACAAACTTTTGAACATGTAGAAATTTACAACTACTAGTATGTCCATTGAATTTCATCTATAGATGCACGTTTGTGGCAATGTATGCAATGCATCACCGTGGGGCGACCGCGAATCTACTTTTTCTATAGGGTGTAACAAAAGTGTTGTAGGTCCCTGAAATGGGTCACTCTTGAAGTGAGTTGGAACAAGTTTTGCCTAAGCAAAAATGTTATTTGAGGCTTTGTTAACGAGATATTAACGGAAAACCCCGATCAATCGAAACTCGACCGGTAAACTCGCGGTCTGATTGGTCGGAGCTTTTCGTGAATAACTCGTTCACAACGCCTCGAATGACATTTTTACTAAGGAAAAACTTGTTCCACATCATCTCACAAGTGACACATTTCAGGGACCTACAACTGTTTTATTACACCCTGTATACACACATCACAACGGGCGGCAAATAACGGGTGAACTTAAAAATCACAATTAACCGATTTCAGTGATTTCTGACTAGCTCTAACCTACTCAAATCAGTATCAGTATTGTGTAAGTAAAACCCACTTGAACTTATTGGATAACCTGTAGTATAATGCACAAATTAGGAGGATAAAAGTTTTAGGGACGATGCAAAATATGAAAGTATAAAAAGTGTGAAAAGTATTGACTAAATGTTGCAGTTGTGAAAGTTTCTATATTGTTTACTTTCATTTTATTCATTAACACTAGAACTACCTATGTAGTCTCATATGTATATTAAATTAAATTGTAGAATATGTTAATACGTACAACGTATATATATAACACGGTATAATATAGTGTATGTAAAATGTATCGGTAATAAATGTAAAACTATCGATAATAATAAACCAAGAAATCTGAAAGTCGTCACTTTACGTGTTTACTAATTTTAGTGTATTAAGTGCAGTTCTATTATTTATATGCAATGAGTATTTTGATGTAGAGTATCAAAAGACAATGCTAAATCGCAGTAAATAAAAATAATATCATAAAATAAGAGAAAAACAGAGAAACTGCTTGCTAAATATTACCAATTTCTAATAAAAAAAAACTAAAATATTCATGATGTAAAAATATATTTAAATTACAAACAATTTAAATGCAGTTATTGTAATATTACTTAGTGTTTCTTGTCTTCCTAGTACATTGCTGTTTAAAAGAAAACTGATTACATACATTGAAGTAGAAAAGAAATCGGGCAAAAATTGCGACCTCAATATGGAATTCATTGAAGCTGTCAAATATTTTTTCCATAATTTTTATCTTAGTTATATCTGTTATTTATATTTTCACATACAAAATATTAATTTGTCGCTATGCTATATGGTCTACAGATTTTATGTATTTATAGCATATCAGTATAAATGTATAAAACAAACTAAACTAAATATCAGTAGTAGTTTTCTAGTTTATTGTTACCAGTTATAACTTTTCGATTACTTTTTAATTCAACACAAGTCTTAACAAAGGAACTAAATTTCTCGTTAATGTCCATTCTAGAAAATTTATACAACCATTCACCGACAAATCGTGAGATCAAACATAAATTTAGATTCATTCCAGAAATTTTCCAATCTGACGTAACGAATCTGAACAAAGAGGAAACATACATCGATGTAAGCTGGATGCTTCGGAAATATGAAAATACAAAATTCATAAGAATTTTCTCACATACTTTTACGTAGGAACGATGACGAAACCTCCTATATATCATAAGTTTCTTCACTTTCGATGCATAGTTCAAATTCTGACTGAACGTCCCCGACGTTTACCAGTAATCCGTAAATCTCCCAGAATCATCAAGTCCTCTAAGCCCGAGGAATTTTCTAATTTCTACATTTCTTTCCCCGACAGCGAAGCCGCGGCGCACCGTAACGAATCTCTTCTCTTGAACGTTAAACGGTAAATAGCAAATGCTTCGTATCAATTTAACTTCGTAACACCTGTTAGAGTCGCGAAGTAGAAACGATGCCTCGAACGACAAACGACCACCTCTCGGCTACTCGAGTTTCCGGTCGATATATTCATCTTCACGCGCGATTAAACTCGTGGTATCGACGCGTACGTATATAGTATGTTTGAAAAATAACAGGATACACGATATATTAATTAGAACACAGATCGTATTTCTAAAAATCTACCTAACTAAATCGCTGGATTTGGTTTCTTGAAATTACCTCTGGTTTCCAAGGCTCGAAATTCCAATGAAACTGGCTCGTTAATATGTTTCAACCATACAAGCAGCCGTGGCAAGGATAATCAAGGAGATTGCAAAAATAGATCCCCCGAAATCTATTCATATATTGATCAACCGTGCTCAATCTTGTATTAGTGCCGAAGGAATTTATGTATAAATCATTTATTAATAATCGTAACAATAAGTACATAAGATTACATTCAGTAATCTCCTTCTGCCCCTATACATCTTTGAAATCATTTCATCCAGTTTTCAAGAATTGCGTGAAAAACTGACGCCAGAATCAAGTCTGTGTATGTAGCTTCTCCTACGATTTCTGAATCCCTTCAATTGTCACTTGTGAGTAGGTATGGCACACACGGATCGTTTCTACGTCTCATATTTTAAAACGGTGGTGGGAGAGGGGATGGGGGATTTGATATCTCTATAAAAATAAATCCCATTCATAGTAAATTTAGTCTGTTTGAAACTGCCAAGAAAAAAATATCGCAGGATTGTGTTTAGGTATGCCATACCCAGTGTGATAAGGACGTTAGAAAACGTGATTTCTGTGGAACACAAAGTCGGGCTTGATTAATCATTTTTGTTGTAGATATATTGTAAAATCGACTTATCAAAAGTAAGATGTGAAGAAGTATTGAAATTATATAATTTTCCTACTTTATAATATAGCAAATACACTACGCGTTTAAACGACAAGTATCTTTGTTAAGGAGTAGGGTGATGTCAGGTAAGAATAGATAAACAAAATTCAATTTTAATGTAACAATAATACGTAAGACGTATTATTTATTATATTACGGCATTTAGTAAACGTAAAATTTCAATCATTGTCACTTTGTAAAATAATTGTATTTTTTGGTGTAAATCATTAAACCACCTTTTTCTGACATATACAATACAACTCAAGAAATTTTTTATTACTGCACTCTTAAACCCTAGTAACTTCTTTGAAACTAAAACTACAGCACTTTAAAAAAAAAATTTTTGCTAACTTTTCAAACAATTTTGTCCTTTATTTTTAAAATACCTATGATATTAACATATTCACGATATTCTAACCTACATAGTCTTTTTCTGCAATGCTTGGAGAAAGACGTAAAAAAGAAACGTTTGAAATGATGTATTTGACTTCGAGATATCAACGATTGGAATAACGCACGGGTACGCCATACCCGATACCTGGTGTGAAAGGACGCGACTCTGACATACATAGTATGACAAGTGAGGGTTAATTATTATTTCTCAAGTGTCGAAACGTCGTCCTTTTAGCACCTATTTGAAGCAAAGGACGGAGATGAAAATTTCTTAAAATTAGTCATAACTGGGGACGAAACATGATTTTAGGATTACAGTGTGAAGACGAAGCAGCAATCGAGTCAATGGGTTTCATATTTGAGCGACACATGCATGGACGTGGCTCATCTTTCTTCGTCCACTGGCTCAATTAATGCATCGTCTCCACTTTGTAACCATAGAACCATGTTTCATCCCCAGTTATGATTAACTTTAAAATAATTTCATCTTCGTCTCTCGCCTGAAATGGGATCTAAAAGTACGACGTTTCGCTATGCAAGAGACAATAATTAAGAAATCGCAGGAGGAGCTACGTAGATTTAATTGCGGCGTCCGCTTACCACGCCGCTTTCGAAGACTGAAAAAAAATATTTCAAAGATGTATAAGGATAGAAGGATATTACTTTCATGGTGATACGATGTAATTATCATTAAGATTAATAATAAATTATTTATATACAAAGTCCCGGAACCTTTTGAGCAGACCTTGGATGTTCTTTCGACATTAACACAATACTGTCGAAAAATCTAAGTTTATTAAAATACTAGACTTTTTCAATTAGACATGAACTTGATATAAAAGAAAATATCAACGTAAATACTTCTTTAACTTTTATCATTTTTAAACAGTAATAAAGTATGGAGGATTTTTATAAGTACTTATTCCTAGTGAGCGTTGTTGCTATGGATGATAGACAAGAGTGTACATTTCCTCACCCACTAATATTTAATACTACATCAATATACGATACCATGTAACATTTTTAAGTAATTCTTTTTCCAATTTTTTATTTGAAGGTCGAGAAGAATATACCACTGGGTGCTTCATTATATATGTATACATATATATATATGTCTACTTCGTTGTGTGAACGTTGTTTAATAATTATTTCAGGGAATATATGTACATATATTGAAGTACGAAATTACCTGTCCGTGCAGGTTTTATACATATTTTAAGGACGTATATCATAACTAGGACGAACTCTTTCTGAAACATGGTAGAGTGAAGGGAAAAAGGAATACGAAAGTGTAACTGTACAGTGAGTCACAGAAGTATTCATACTCATCGTTGACTCGAAGCAATGGATTTTTTTCTAGACCACAGGTTTTAAAATTTCTATCGATAGAAATGTATACTGTATTAATTAAAGTTTCAATTTATACGAACTTTATTGAAAATTAATAGTTTACAGTAACAAAGAATTTAGGTCACAAAAGCATTCACACTGTAGGAATTCTGTACTCACAGAATCAAAATATTTATAAATGTAGTGTTTTCTATATTCCAACCTTTTTCGAAGTTTCTAAATATTTAAAATAATATTATAAAAGAGTTAAACACTTTTCTGACGTTAATAGTGCGACAGTTTACTTAAATTTCTACATTTGTTACTAAGGTCAATATTCTTATTTTTAATCACGCCCCGATTTCTGCTCAGTACATATATATTTTATTGAATGTAAAAAGATAAATAATAAATTAGTTACGGAAAAAATTATTTAAATTAATTCAGTATTTCCGTACAAAATGCTACAGTCCGCTGTCCAATAGATGGCAGCATTTTAATAGAAATAAATTTAATAAGTGTGTCCGTCGTAAAGAAACGTGATTTAAGCGGTTCCGTTGCAATCGTGAGTTTCACGTGGACACTGCGTTTTTACTAAAAAAAACTTACGGAATCGTCAATATTGTTCACCAAAGTTTGGTTTTGGTACTTCCATTTTCGCTGAGCAGAAATAGGGACATTTTATACTTCATATTAAATGAACTATTAATAAGTTAAAATGTTTTTAAAAATACTTCTATTTTAATGTAATTATAAAGGGAGGTTTAAATTTTATATGTAATAAGTTTTTGTGTCGATTGTTGCATAAATAAATAATAAAAATCAATTTCTGCGACAACGGAACTCTTACATGATTAGAAATAAGGACATTGGCCTTACAGTGAATTGTTACTTTTCAGTCTACATTCGCATCGACAAAAATGGTAAAATGTATAAAAGTGAAAAAATGTAAATTATTTCAAATTCACTCTATACCATGAATAACTTTTATGTAAAAAGCAATCCGGAAAATATTACCAACATATTTGCAGATAAAGTTACTAAGTTCTTTATAAACTTTATCAAAAATGGGTAGGAAGTAATAAAAGAAGAGAGTAATTTTTTATACATAATGTTATGTGTTTAAACGAAAAACTTATAGCTGGACATTGATCCATCCATCATTCATGGTAATTTAAGCTAGGAACTTTACATAAACTATGTTACAATAACTTTCATTTTATTTAATTACTTTATATGCATTTCCTACTTTCTAAAACTATGTACATTTCAAAACCAATAAAAGTATAATAAAGAAATTCATAAATATCACTTTAGTAACTTTGTCTGTCTAATTGTAAGTCGTGAGAAGTGTCTACTGTGTACATATAGTGGTTTGATAAAAAATAAACACCTACCCTTTGACTAACCCTTTAATCGAACCAAAAGAAACCTATCGTTCAACTGTTTTACGAAAGCAGACATACTGAATAAATGCTCGTACATTTGTATATTCATCGTAATCGGAATCTAGATCGGCGGATCTGATATTATTACATACATATCACTTGCAGTCTCACTTTCCCTTTGATGCATGTGATACAGATAATATCGTAATTCCATGGGATACGAGTATAATTGCGTTGACAACGATTTATTTTTCAATTCATCGTACTTGTCCCGTTCTTTCCTAGTAAGAGACTTTGACGTTTGAATACTGTGACAATAATTATGACAATAATGTAATTCTATTCTAATGACCTGTCGATTTTTCTTATTAATATCAAATTTAGACTTAGATTTAGAAAGCCGAGCTTAGAACAAAGAGTCAACAATAAATTTTGTTTAAACTTGGTAAAACATTTACTGAAACGCATCAATTGATGCAAAAAGTATGTGGTCATAATTAAGATAGGCTGAGAAAACATTAAAAACGATAATCGACGAAGTCGTCAAGGTACAGGGATTGCCGAAGAAAACTTCAAAAAAATGCGGGAAGCAATCAAGGCTCAGCCAAAATTTTCGTTGCGTTTGTTGGAAAATGACCTACGATTATTAAACGACAGAATTCTTCGAATTTTGGCCGCGCATTTAAAACTTCATAAGATGGATTGTTCATGACGCACTGATTGGTAACCTAAAATTGAATCGAGTCGATCATTGTGAAGACATTATTAAAACCACTTGTAGAAATCCAAATTTCCATAAATCAATTGTTACTGGTCTAATTTTGGTTATTAGATTTTTATTTCTTCCCACGGGGAATTTAATCTTAATTCGATTCAATGAAGATTAAATGATATTTAATTGTACTTAGAATAAATGTCAATTTTTTAAGATTTATGTATTTTATTATATGTTGCATTACAAAAATGTTGTGCCCTCTCCCCCCCCCCATCCCTCCCGCTGCTTTTAAACATGGGGACCCTCAAAGGTTTAATAAGGATACTCATGAACCCCTATTCACCTTGATCAACAACATTCCATCAAATTGTGGATGGAAAAACAATACAATTGCATCAACGTTTCCGGTAGCAAAAGGAGTCCCAGCCTACACAAAGGTTGTGTCCCTTAATCTATCTTCAGTTCGTCAATAATTTACGATAAATCCACGGTGTAACTATATATGTACATATAAGATCCCCGCCGTCCAGTGGAGCAATTATATCGGTGACTTACGAGAGAGCATGTCCGGCGTCGCGCGTTTCTTGCAAATGGACCGGCGCGGCGGCATCCCTTCACGGGATTGGACAAAAACCCGGCACGATAGATACGGTCGCGTCATAAGTAATCCACGGGACATAGCAACGGCACCGAAAAGAAACACCATCACTGGAGGCCCGTACTTACGATAGAAATACTATCCCTATGCCGCGACGCCGCCGCGCCGGTGCGATTAACGAGCTACTGGGGATTGGCGACAAACCGGTCACGTTTCACTTATTTTTCAGAGTTTGCAGCTACTTATGTAGTAACCAGCCACCTCCGGCATGGAATCGCTCTTCGTATTAAATGATGGACGCCGCCAGCCCGCCGCGAAACTTCCATAACGGGCCACGTATTATGGTGCTGTTAGAGCTGAACAGGAACTTGTCACTTGTTACGCGAGAACCGCAAATTAACTTCCTACTGGGTAGATTTTTTTTTTTACCCACCTGCCCACTGGTTAATGTGCAATGTCATAGTTCCCGTTTGACAACTATTTAATCTAATGAAGGAGATAATATAGAAGGCAATGATCCGGTAAAAAGAGAGGTAACTGCGTGATGGGAGCTTGGATGCAATGCGCTTGCAGAGCAATGAAGAAGGCAAGCTGAATCTCTTTACTATATCGGTTCAAATGGCCGGTTGTTACGGCTGCCGTCAAGCCGCTGTCAGGATATCCTTCAATGGGATGTCGCATGATGATATTCACAGCGTCACTGTTACGAATCCTTTCAAGAACGTTTCGATGGACGCTAACAATCGATCGTTTGAGCGGATAGTGAGAAGCAACCTTTAGAGTGTACTAGAGTGCACTTCGGTAGCCTTGGAGGAACTAAAACGTGGCAATTTCTGCTTCCATAAAAGGCCATTTAGCGGAATTGACGATGATGGGAGCGGAATACCTAATTATTTTGTATTTGACTCCGTATTTCGATAGACCCATTAAACGTTACATTGATGTTCGACTGAATTTGACTAATAATATGTACTTTCTGCTAGTAATATATACTTTGTGTTATATAAGCTTTTAAATAAATTTTGTTTGACATTTTATATAACATTTGATATACTTTGTATACTTTTATACGTTGCAATGTAGGCATAAATTAAGTAGCTACATACCTTCGGTACCGTGAAAGAAAAGACTTTCTTTTAAAATTTATTCCAGAAAAATTAATCGATGAATTGATTTACTTTTTTGTATTAAAAAGGGGATACCTTGTAGATTATTTAAAAAAATTATCGTAGTTATATGTACAACAGATATGTATAGTCGATAAATTAATTTCCGTTCATGCGTGCAGTGCAAAAAGGGCTGAACTGTCGGCATGATTTAGGTTCCCATAGTAATCCGATTTAAAATTGGATGGGATTTTATTAAATTTTATCGTATAGATGTATAGGCTATGACCTTACTAGCAAAAATTTGATTTTGAAATTTTTAAACATTCACAAAATTGCGCTATTTTAAAGAAAAAATTACATTCACGTAAAAAGCTATTATTAGCAAATAAAAACCTTAAAAATAAAAAAATAATAAAATATTGAACATTATCAGAGGTATCGTGCAAATAGTGTCCAAAAAATGTATATATGTACATATATATACCTTATTGTTCGCTGCAGCCTGCTCTTACAATTTCTACAATAACTTCGTCAATATTCAGAATATTCTCATAAAACTTCTAAAGAAGTTTCTTCATACTATATAGAGTTAAATAAGCAAATAAAATATATCGATTTTTTGAAACCCCCAAAAAAATATAACCTCTTAACAATTTTCTGCACTTTTTAAATGTATCTATTATTATACATAAACACCCTCACCAACCAGAGACAGAATCACCTTTGACCAGTCTTTGTATTTCCGATGTAGTGATAGCACAACATGCTGTAGAATATGTGATATCTGTAAAACATGACTATGTTTGCTATACTCATCGATGAAATTAAATTTAAAAAATCGACTTTTGACAATTCTACTACCATCTGTTATTTTCGGGGCACTGAATTTTTTTTATATTTTAATTATCTAAAAAGACATTATCATATAGATTTGCCAAACATTACATTACGCATTGTTCTTTTATGTGTCTAAACAAGGTTTGGTCTCCGACATAAACTGCGAAATTTTGTGATGTGAACGTGTTAAGCCTGCTTATCACGAAAATGAGATCACTCGCGCTCCAAGAGGGTTGCTTCTTAAACAGCTCGTCAAGGCCTACAATTTAAGTTAGGGTAAATTGACAGAAACTGCTGATGGCCCGAAGACATATTTCGAGTTCAAGGGGTTAATCCGGTATAACTTTCACAAACTGAGACCAGCGAAGCACACGTACGAATGATTAAACAGATGAATTGACAAACAACCTGACAGATTATATTCTGTGATGATCAAATACAAAACATTACTTATCTGGGCTCTCCCATTTTGGAAAAACCCTCACAAAACCCAGACGTCAATACTATTGAGCATTTATGGGCAAAAATTGGCAAAGAACTATTCAAATATATTATAAATCTTACAGAATCATAAAAAGAAAAATTATAGAAATTTGGAGTAACATTGAAGAAAGTACTACTGAAATTTGGTGAACAGCATGACAGGACGTTTATAAGATATGATAAGAGCTCGCCACTAGATCAACAAAATGTTAAAATCTAATATATTTCCATAGGTATAGTATATATTAATATAAACAGGGTATTAATATTTAGTTGTTCACATGCTTTTACGGCGTCCATACAGCCGATATTTGTAAGAAACACTTTATAAATACTATTGACATTAACGGATGCTCTTCAAACTTTACGTGTATAATCACGATACTTCAATGTTACTACTGCAATAAAATAATTTTGGAATTCGTAACATGACTAAATTCTTTATAAGCAGTATAGGAGTATTCTAGCCTAAAGTGTCAATTTTTGGTTTCTTTGGGAACTTTTGTACAACGAAACTACAAGGCCTTTTGGTATCGATTTTTGGCACACATATTTTTTTATGTTTTTAGAATATTCACACTGAAAATCGACTGAATTATAAATCATTTAGTACGACCCCTTAAAAAAAGTATCGTACTGTCCGACACGAGTCGGGAAGTTTTGCTTATTTGAAACGAAAACCCCAAAAAGATCCTTGATTAATATAAATGTGGCTATGGTGTGAACCAGCATAAAAAAATATTGAAAATTTCAAAAATGGCGACACTTTGAAATTTGAATATCGATTTTCATGAGAAAAAATAATTTGTTGCATGAGAAGAAATAATTGTGAAGTCAATCAGTCAATTAGAAGTTGAGATATCGTGTCAGCCAAAATACGGTTCAAGAGAAACGCGCTTAAAGATTTGTACGTTGCACGTTGTGTGCAGTGTTCTTTAAAACATCTATAACTTCGTTAACTTTACGAATGCAGACAAATCTTTCTGCAGATATACTTTCTACCACCTTGTAGTTTTAGAAAATATAACAAAAAATCTTAACCCTTAGCACACTATGTAATTGTAAGATGGGGTCACTCAGGAACCCCAATACATATTTCTTTACGCAATTCTGTAACTATTAAAAATACAATGCTGGCAATTTTTCTTATTGTCAATTCGAATAAGTAAAAACAGATTAAAGAGAATCGATTAAAACAATGTTTGGAAACAAATTTGTAAACTCTAAGAAGGTTTGTACGATTCTTTTCTGAAGAGCAAACCTGGTCAAATACGTGCTACCACAAATGCAAATGTAATTTCGAACGCATTTTGTCTATTTATTGATAATAAAGTCCTTGATACGATTTGCAAGTCCACAAATGGTAAAGGCTCTCGCGTAATTGAGGAATGGAATGCAAAATGTCCTACGATAAAAGTCAAAAGTTGGCAGATTATACACCACCAGTACCACACTAGTACACCAGTAGTATTTTGATTAGCTTCAATAAGAACATGGTTATAACAAAAAGAATAATGTAAAAAATAAACTAAGACAACGATAAAAAAAACCATGGAGTCCCTTGAGAACCCCTCTTGGTAAATAACGTCCACCGTTTCACCTTCGTATGCCCAAGGGTTTAACATTTCATTTGGAAACGTTCGGATACTTTCGTGATTCACTCCATACCAGTAAGAGGCCTGTATCAAGCACCACTGTCCGGTGCCCACCGGTGTCTACCAAATCCATCAAGCGGCATCCGTCAAAACGGACGGAAAAACGTGTTATTGAACACATCGCGGCTCAGTGATCCGACAACGCCAGGAGGATCCTATTAAATCCTTCTATGCGCTGTCAGTCCCCTAACAACCTTAGGAAATAATCAACGAAACGATCACGGAGCGTAAACAACGGCCCGGGACCCCGGATAATAAGAAACGCAGGACATGAAAATGGGGGTGGGGAGGCCTATTTTGTCCAGAGAGCCTCGATCCTAGATCCGAGTGCCTCGGTGCGGGGAAGTGCTTCTTCTAGTTTCACGTAAGTATGAACCGAGGCATTCTGAACGCGTGCAACCGCCGAAGAGACGAGGAAAACAAAGACATCCAGACGGAGCCCGGGTGTGATACAGAGGGAAACGAGAGGATCGAGAGAAAGGGCAGCTCCTATCTTCTCGCGGCACAGTTCAACTGCGAAGGTCGGTCAATGGCCAACGCCAGCGAACAGCCGCTAAAGCAGCCCAGAGGGGAAGGGTGATCGAGGACAGAAAAAGGGGAGGGGGTGGAGGGGATAGAGCGACGTAACTCGGATGGTACCAGAATATCATTACGTTCAATTGCTATACGACGACATCCACTGGCCAGATGGTACATGTCAATGCACGTGCGTCCGGGTAAAAAAGGGTTGACACTGGCTGCCGGTCCCAAGCTACTATAACAAGATTATTCGAGACCGCGTCAACAACCACCAACCACACGAAGGATTCCTCGTCGTTCGGAACGCGGAAATTTCTTCGTCACGACAAAACATTACCGGTTGATCAAGCTGGTCTACACGCGATAGGAATTACATACTGTTATACAGGGTGTTAATAAAAGTGTGGAACAGTTACACATGGTGGATTGGAAACTCGGACGAAAATCAGGAATAATAAAATTTGCGTTCGGGGCTTCGATGTCGAGTTATATCAAAAATAGAAACTAAAGCTCATTTCATACAATACTCTAACAAATCTTAATGGAAAACAACCGATTAAAGCTGTATTTTCGAATCGAGCGAACATGTCTTTTCTTCGAGATACAGACTAAATACTGACGAGAGAATTCATTTGTTCTAAACATCGGAATCGCCTTATTGGCTCTAATATAAACAATCATCGGCCCACGACAGTCATCGAAAACTGAAGTGTCCAACAAGGCTCTTGGGAACTTAAGTAAAAAAAGACTCAGATAAATAGAGACAGTTAGATAGATCCAACTTTTCAGGAAAAAGAAAAATTCCTAAAAATAGGAAACCTAAATATAGTTTGTGTAAGTATAGGATTTTGCCCCACAGCCTGAACAAAACGAGGTACCGTACCTGATATGCACTCCTAGCGTCTGTGGCAATCTGGTAATAGAGTTCATGCAATTCTTCAAACCACCAACCACATTGTTATACTTTAGTCACGCTTTAATAGATGACAAGCAGCATAATTTGTACCAAAAAGTACACACCTAACACTGTCAGTAGTAGTGAAATTTTAAAATAATCAAAAATCAGATTGGAACACTCTCAAAGACACAGGAAACATCACAATTCTAGCAAACACACGTGTATCGCGATCGACGTTTGTTGATGAACTGATGCAAGTGGCAACGATATATGGCTGCAATAACGTGGGAAAATCGCGAACCGTTTTCAAAATAATAGTAGGTCCCAGTATTACCCAGGTATTTACCCAGTTTTGGACGGGTTCCCCCCACCCGTGATAATCCGAGAGTCGGTTAGTCCACGCGTTGAAAATTAAAACCTTGTACCTATCCTCGCGATGTTTACAGGCGAAATTTCTGTTGGAATGGTAGAAGGTCATCTCACACTGCTAATGAGCAGACTGCGGATATTTTTGCATTTATAGTGTTTATTCGCTTGGAAAATGTAATAAAATAAAGGTTTTCATGGAGTTTAATGCTATTTATGTGTTATTATTGCTGTCGTAAAACTTCTGGTACAGAATTCAAAATTCTGTCCCATTTTAATTTTTAAATATTAGTATGGGAGACTGTATATTTGCATAAACTTCCACAGTCTAGTAATGAGCTATTTGTTACTGGAGTTTTCTATTGGGCGAGATAAAGGGTACGGATTGGTGCTGGATGAGGGTAATGAACACGCGGAGAAAGTGTGACGTAAAGAGAACTTGTCATATTTTTGGGATCTGGTAATATGAAAA
Organism: Dufourea novaeangliae; assembly: GCF_001272555.1. Taxonomy (NCBI): domain Eukaryota; kingdom Metazoa; phylum Arthropoda; class Insecta; order Hymenoptera; family Halictidae; genus Dufourea; species Dufourea novaeangliae. Next base: position 186,029 of record NW_015374216.1, on the reverse strand, counting down.
TTTAAGTTGATTAAGCAACAGGATACATTGAAGCAAAACAGTTTGGTGCACTTTTGAGATTATATGAAATAAAAATGTCATGTTTTGCTTTCAGGAAGCGAATTATGCTGATTCCAAGTTTGGAACCAAAGAAAATATAATTAATCGAGGAATTAAATATTAATTATTAATTAAATAGAATCAATGAAGTTTTTTAGATGAAGTATATGTTGTTGACACCGAAGACACTACGTGTCTGGAAATGTAATTATTATTCCTTCGTAATTGAAGGAACTTCGCCTTTTGTCTTGAAATTGTTATACATTGACGATTACAATAAAATTTAGACTGATGCTACAAAATTAGGATAGATGAGAAGTATACTAAATCAAAAGTGTATCTACAGTTGTGGTTTGAGGTGACTAAAATAGACGGCGCAACATCAAGAGACGAAAGGTATGAAAAAAATGCTACACATACTATACCTGAATCTGAAATAAAATAGTCACGCTTAGCACTATCTAAACGAGATTATTTATTTTCTCTATTGATCATTTTTTGTTTAATTGTGGTTTAATACAGCGTAATCTAGAACTAGTGATTATAAAAAATATGTCGTTAAATGAAACTGCTATTACATACGTATAAATCGCTATCCCTAATCTTTTCAAAAACAATTATTAGTAAATCCAAATACTACTTTCAAGTAGGTATATCTTACGTTTATTTTAAATAAAATTGGTTTAAGGTCGATGAAATATCGAAAAGTTTAATTTCTTCGGAAGTGTTGGTCAACAACTGTGCATGTATTGAATCCATTCTATCGCTGTTTTAATTTTTAAAGTGGCGCGTGAGAAGTCCGTGGATAGGTTGCAAAACAGACAGTTTCTCATTATCATAATCACATTCGCCGCGTCCCAAATAAAAAATTCATCGTTGTATCGGCCTTATTTAACCCTTCGGAGGCGAAAGAATAGTTTCGCCGTTTATAAGATAAAATTCATCAACTTTTTCTGTATCTTCTAAATCTCTGACTTTGCGGATTTTTATTCTCTTTTTTATATGGAATTACAATTATGGTGCGCACATGAAATAAATTACTCGAGTATTATTGTGTAAAAACAGTCACAGTTACGTACAACAAAAACTAATTATATAATTAATCATACAAATATATCGAGTCGTTTGTTTTGGATAATAGATATGCAATGAAAAATATTTAATTAACCTGTTGTTTAATATTTTCATATTACTATTAAGTAGCTAAATATGATGCTCGAATATAAATATCTATTGTTCCAATACGAATTAAAATCGAAAAGGAATGCGTATAACATTAAGAAAACAACTGCACTTCTTATTAATACAGAAACTTAATATGCATTTTTTAAAAGTAGGTATTGTTTTAGAAGATAAGTTCGAAGCAATGGCAATTAATTCTTTTCAGGTACACAAGTAAAATTTTCAACAGGTAGTCTAATTATTTACACATACAATGTACGCTTTTCTTCGTGTTTAAACAACGATCTAATTAATACATATAGCCCAGAAAACTTTTATATTCTCTACAAACGTACAAATAATGACTTGTAAATCCTTACAAATTAATCCACTCGCATGATTTACCTGAGCGTTTGCAGGGCTAAAGAAACATGAAATTATATTTTTATACAAAGACAGGTAATCTCAAATAATTGAATATATTTTTTACAAAATGTGATCCTGTTTTATTTATTTTATTATCTTTATTTTATTCTCTTTATATGTGACTTTATTATTATACTTTTTTTGTATTATCCTTCTCGGATTAATATTGGTGACGATTCATCCATTATACTCCCACGAACTTTCACTGAATCGTAGATTCTAAAGCAGGCCAAGTGATTTCATTGATCGTTTCTTGCAACATACACACGAGCGGGGCGCGTTCTCATTGATTGAGCATCACCATACAAGAGGACAGTTGGCGAACGCTTCGTAACGATTACAACGAACTATCGGATATCTGTTATCTGGCATAATAATTTTCAGGCTCAGCGAATCAGCTCAGATTAGACGAATACGATGAAGCAATAGTAGTCCTCCTTTCCACAAACTGTTGTACACTATTATTCTCATTTCGAATGTCATATTAGTGACGGGTCGAAACTCAATATATACCCATACGACATTAAAGCTACTATCATTTCGTCGCAATATAATTCTAATGATATTCCAACTACTTAAAAGAAATTGATAAATACTTCGAGGGTGAGATTTTTTTTAAACAGTAGATAACACATTTTTCTGCGCTCATATAAGTCTACGTTAAAAACTGAGTTTCAAACGTTTTTCGGTACGACGTAAAAGATGAAAGTATGTTTCGAGCGGTGAACGTTGAGGGACTCTTTCACCCCTTCGCACCGTTTTTTAGCAGAAATAAAAAAATACGTGTTCAATAAGTTTTAATTCTTTATAAATTCGTGACAGTTTGCACGGAAAAAATGTTCGCTCTGGGAATGTTCCTTTGTTAGTGCATTTCTTTAATAGCTTTATGTTGCAATAAAAATTTTGAAAAATCTCAGAAAATACAAAGTTCTGATATTATAATAATTTTATATAAGAATTCAGGAACTGGTCACTTTGATTGCTTTGGTAGTTCTAGTGTTAAGTAAAAGATCCATAGCGTATCAATGGTTTACAAATGACAGCGTAAGCCATCCGATTTTGACACGGTTTGCGATACACTTAGTCCCATCACTACGTGCATATGTATGTAAATGCATATATTATTAATGTTAAAGAATCGATATTAATAGCAACCAGTATAATTCTTTAATAGGCATTAGCGTTTTACGCGATCTAAAGTGTCTCTATCCTTCTCTTTCTTTGAACGCACGAATATCGGGGGAGCGACAATTCTACCAATTTCTCACAAGATGCTCGCCGCAATACGAATTGAAATCTTTATCCGCACAAAACGATCGCGAGTTCTTTCCGCAGAAATCGTAACAAACGATGCAACAAGATTAATCAATTACTTTTTGCTAGTTAGCGAGTTTTACTCAAGCAGCCAGTACTTTACTAGTTCCCAAGTTCCGCATTCAAATAAATTTTCCTGGCTGTCTTCTTTGTCCTCCTCTCACACCGTATTAACATTCCTTCGCGATGTCTGGAAACGGAAAATCCATATAATGTAGTTTATTAGCTAAGAAGTGTTATTTATGATCATGATCCAATCAGACGCGAGTAAATTTTTATTTCAAGTGAAAAGAAGAGATAACTACTTCTACCTGCCAACTACTGTCAACTGATTCTGGTAAAAAGATATTCGATCAAAATGAAGTAATATGATAGCGGTAACAATTTTATTCGAGTATCAAATGCAGGTACTACTTTGACTGCAGAGTTGGGCAAAATGTAATCTAATTACAAAATCTAAATTACAATTACAATTACATTATAATTTTTATTGTAAATGTAATATAGTTAATTACAATGTAATTGAAATTGCATTGTAATTGTGATTTGGATTTTGTAATTAGATAACATTTTGCCCAACTCTCACTGTCAACAAAACAGGTATTATAGAATGAAATAATTAACATTCCGTGGGTCAGATGTTAATACAATTAACTAGACTATGGAAAATTATGCAAAAATAGGTTTTTATGGACTCATTTACAGGCACTGTTATGAGATGAAAATTTCTTTATTCTTCTCAGGATTCTAATCAGATTACAAAATAAAGTAAAAGCTTCATTGCATTTTTCATTATTTTGAGCTTTCAAGAATCGAGTATACTATAAAAGGGTAAAATATGCAGTCTTATAGTGATAAACAGTTTTGTTTATTTACGTAATGTAATACGAATAAGTAAAGCAGAAGGACAACGTTTCCTCAACTTCATACATTTTTTTCTAAAAATGTAAAGCATTGCGTGATCAGGTCCACCAGATTCGTTAAAAATATTGTTCTGATTTTTAAAACCATCGATTGGTACGATAAAATTTTTATGTACTTTTCCATCTTTCAATGTTGATATTTCATAAAATTTCTTCTATAATTGTCTATTATTTTATTGAATTTTATTGAATTTTATTGATTTCTTTGCCAAAACCAATAAGTTTATCGAAGAACTAAATGAAAATCTATAAATATTCATTCGAAATTTTCAAATCTACTTTCAAATATTTTATTGATACAAGTCATACAATACAAGTTTCATATTCAAAAATCTAATTTAGGAGAGTGTACATAATTCTTAAGATAGGTACATATTACGAAGTCACACCTATATTCGAAGGTATAAAGAAAATCTACAATATCTCTAATTGTATGGATATGTATGGAAATATATATTCTCAGGTATCATATTACTATATCGGAATAGAAATTAAAGTGATATTAAAATTTATCATCTTACCGAAGGTTTCAGATGAAGAAGAAAATTAAATTCTGCATTTACCAATATTTGTTGTGTCTGCTACAAAAGCATAAAATTCGTGGTATAATTATAATGTAAGATAGTGTAAGATGTATAATATCGGTGGTCAATAATCTATATACAGAATAGACAAAACGAATATGATTTATTCGTTTCAAGATGTGTTCGCGAAATATTGACTTTTGCGTCCGCTTCGAGAACAGGTCGACGATGTACTGCGAATTGCCGATAATTAGTAAACAAATAACTGGTACGAACGCGAGGGTAGTCGTGGAATTATATGTATACTTTATTAGCTAAACCTAGTTCAAGCCTGATATATTGTTGAGAACTTACTTTCGATCACACGCATCGGTACAATGCTCTAATTCAGATAAGAGATTCCGTGACGCGATAAAGAATCCGTATTCATCATCGGTATAATTCAAAGGGAATCCTATATTTATTAACGATTAGCTTATGCAAGCATCTTGCAATTATTACTTTAATCCTACTCTTGAGTCTCGAACGAAACGGTAACAAAAATGTTACGTACACGAGGTAATTTCGAAGTTTTATCAGAAATTTGCACGTTTCAGAGATGTTCTCTACACCTTTAAAATAATAGAAATTACACAGACTAATGTGAGTATCATTCCTCGCCGTATCACGACTATTTCCAATTAATTCTTGAAACAAGTTTTGTTTATACTTTGTTGCAATTCTTGAATACTTTTCCCTGAGATAGAATATACTACAAGGTTTAAAAGCTTTTAAATTACATTTATTTTATGTTATACGTCCATTTTAATGTGATCCTGAGATGATTACACGTTAATTAACATGATCAGTCCTAGGCTGGTCTAATTAAAGTTTTTGCGCTCTGAGTGTCTTACCTAATTATAAGTCATTTGATCCAGGTGTGTACTTTATATTGTACATACGTTTTGATTGTATTATATAATGTAACGGTGTGAAGTAATTGAAATATGATTACTATGGACCGCATTCTCTGCAATTTCAGTCTTTAATAATCAGCATCTCTAATTTGTGTGTCATCAAATTGTCAAACGAAACAATTTATTCTTTCATCGTTATATGTATATCCAAAAACGTAGAAATTACACAGCCGATTTATAAATATGCAACTATAGTACAAATTATATATGAAGCACAGTACTTCCGTATCGCGTTAGAAACTTTATAAAGCAATTCATTAGAAATGTATAATAACGGTAACATCTCGAGAACTTATTATAGATATATTAATAGAATACAAGTGTTCGTTCCGCCTAAAAAAAAAAAATTTCTTCGAATTTATTACTGAAGCAGATGTCAGTAAGCCTGTTTCGATCTCTTGAATCATACCTGTTCTAATTGCCATCTCTGCTTCTCGTTCGATTAAGAAATAAAAAATAAACCCAACGAACCTTAATAGATTCATTAGATGACCAATCAGAAATCATGCATATGATTTCACGCGATTCAAGAACGCTGCGCGATTGCACATTAGGAGATTTGTTCTCGACTTGAAAATTGTTGGAACGACGAAAGTGATTGTCGAATAAACGACGCAACGCAACGGTATTCGAACACTCACCTGACAATCTTTAATCGTCGGCGCGAAAAATGATGAAAAAAAGAAATATGTCGTATGTGATGACACGGGTGTTTTTTTGGTGTCCACCAGAGAAAAAAAAGTGACAGTCGAGAAACGGAACGCTTTCAGGCAAGATCCTAACAAGGTCGTATCGAGACCTCCGATTTCAAGTGTGACAAAAACTTGCCGACATGTGGAAAGGATTATAAATAGGGCGCACGATTAATCCTTCCTCGTGAAACCTACACTGTCGGCCGAAAATATGGGATCAAGCTTTATAATTAACCCTGAAGTGTCCAAAAAATTTTTTTTACTCTAACACGTTGGCGCCCGTTGTCGCAGCTCTGCGTCACAGACGGGGACTTAAGCCCCACACAGGCCAAAAATCGGGGGCCAACCTGTTAAAATATGTGTACTTTTTTTTCGTAACATTATTTTAGTTTCTATCCTTATAATACTTTAGGATGAATCATCTGAATTTTTAGTGAATTTTTTTCAAAAAACGGTATTCTTTCAACTTTCATTCAACTGTGCAACTTGAAAAATAATAAAATACAGCCACCTGCAAGGTGTCCTTATGGAAGGACGGTGGACGTATTAAGATTAATATAAGAGGAACGGCACCTGATTTTACAAGGAATGTAAGAAGACTATAAAGAGAAACGATCCTTGTGTAGAATGGTTTAAAATTTGTGGTGCACCTAAAATAAGTGGACGTGAAACTTAAATTTCTTTAGGATTTGTATAAGCAGGTCGTTGTTATTTGCCTCAACAAACGCTATCATATTATGAAAACAAAAGTAGAGGGTTCTATTTAAAAAAATTAACTTGACTTTGATATTTTTCCTAATACTCCATTTACAGAAAAATTATTTATACCACGTAATGTCTCCCTTTATACCAAATAATTTTTGTTGGAACATTTTTTTTATACCTGCAATCCCTCGTGAGATATTCCATTGTTTTCAGTTAAACGGAACACTTTATATGTATGTATGTATAATGTCTTCACCACGAATGTTTCAAGAAACATTCTACGAGGTAAAATGAATGAAATATCAGTAAAAGTTATTAACATTATCTATCTTTGTGATTGTACTTTCATTGTTTTCAGATTATTTTTTTATGAAACTTATTATTATAAATGTCTCAAAACTGTATATCAAATGTATTTTTACATTCAAATGTATTTTTACATTCAATAATAGACCCTTGCTGTTTTTATTATAATTATTATTACATATTTATATTTTAGAATTACATTTCAGAAAAGTTGACATCGATTGAAATATATTAGAAAGATATTATAAAGATATAAGACTTTATTATTTTCAAGTGTTAGATGTCCATTTGCGGTTAACAAAAACCCTCTTTTGCTTAGAGAATATTTATAGCAATGGTCGGATAATAAAATTAGACACGTTTTAAATCTTAAAAACATGACACGAGTTTATTAGCGTTAACGATATTTTTAAATAGGGTCAAATGTAAAGCATTAAATATTATATCTCGAAATACACGAAAGTGAACTTATACCGATTTCAAAAAAAAGAACGGCTAATATATCGAGCTGGAAAATTAAGAATTGAAAGATCAGCGTGCAATTAAGCGGAAATCTTATTTCGCCCTATTGGATTGATATGAATTTAATACCAACGAACGACTGCTGAATCGCGAGGGTTTAGATTAACTATTCGCGTGTGACATGAAGACGTTGAAATTGCCCCATAAATGAAGTACAAGCGTGGTACATTTATACAAAATTACCTGCCAGAAGCGGCGCTCGGCGTTGATTTGCAAACCCAGCAAACAGGATTTTCAAGACGTTCGATATTAGTTTCAACGATGCACGACGATACATCAAGGGTAACCATAAAAACCCGATTGCTCGTTTTTCGCGTGTCGGTAGAAGTTGGGGGTTTGAAACAGGACACTATGTAAGCATATTCTTGTTTCGTTCGCGAGCAACCGTGCTAAGAAAACCTCTGTAAAATGTGGTGCCTCGCGAGGATTCGACTGAATAGTCCTTTCATGGAGTGAATGCTGTGATTGTCGGTAATACAATTTTTGCCTGGTCTCCTTGTAAATTTTTTCGTTTAGATACAACAATCGTCTGCTTGAGACGTCGCACCCTAGCTTCAAATGCTAAATTCTCCAATCAAAATGCTCTTTCCTGTAGCAGCTCGCATACTCCAACACAGAAGTAACGTATTAAGTCTTTAACTAACAATAAGTTCTGTGAACTGATAGTACAATGGGTAAAAAAAGTATTCGCACGCGCTTTGAAACAGAACAACTTTTTTAAAATTGGACAGAGTAACTTGAATTTTCTTTGTGAAGTTCGAAAAATTAGTTTACTAAATAATGTGTAAACAAGAAATTAAAAAAGTTGCGATTGGTCGGAATCGCAAAAAAAATAGTAAAGGTCGCTTTTTACAATTTTTTTATCCGAGATTGTAATGAACATTTATTAAATACGAACATTTAAGTTAGATATAGATATACATACGGAAACTTTCATTGGAATCGGTTGATACAGAAACGAGCGACAGGTACAAGATGTAAGAATTTTTAGATTTACTACAGTTGTAGGCCGAATGCCGCGAAAAACTGCGATTTTCAACATTTTGAACCGTTTATGTCTCATAGCAGCGTTAACCGATTTCAATGAAATTTTCAGCATATATATATATATATATATCCAGCATGAATCGTTGAAGTTTATTTATTAAATTTTCATTACAATCTCAAATAAAAAAGTTGTAAAAAGCGACCTTTACTATTTTTCTCACGATTCCGACCAATTGCAACTTTTTCAAAACCTTTTTGACACATCATTTAGTAAACTAATCTTTCTAGCTTCACAAAAGAATTCAAGTCATTCGGTCCAATTATAAACAAGTTATTCTATTTTAAAGGGTGTGCGAATGCTTTTTTGGCGCACTGTAAATGGTGCTAGCGTATACAGAGTTTATATTTTACGCCTGTTTTTTTTTGTTTCTCCGAAATTGACCATTCTGCTGCAACAAAATACGTTGACTAGTTTAATCCTGAAGTCAGAAACATTTGTTTATTCTGATTTAAAATAGCAACCTGACAACGAGTATATTCGTCATTATATTTTGCTGGTCTTTAATTCGAACAAAAACGGCACCAGAAGCAAAACGATCGATGAAGGAAGCTTGGGGTAGTGGTGTTCTATGTATTTGCAGACACATATGCGGGATGGTTTCAACGATTCAAAAATGGCGATTTCGACTTGAGACAAAAAGAACGCGTAGGACGACTAGCAGAAATAAAAACTGATGATTTGGAAGTGTTGTTGAAAACAAACTTGGGCCAATCTACCAGTGAAACAGTAAAGCAGCTTAAAGTGTAAAATTGAAATTAAAATAAAACAAAATTGTAACAGTATGATTTTAGTAAATACTTTAAGGTAAAAAATCCGCAGAACTTAGTTAGTGAGTTAATACAACATGGGACAAAACCCAAATAGCACATGACGCCTTGAAGACGCCCGATTTACGTCTATTTTAGATATAAGGCGTCTTTAAGCCGTCTTCAAGGCGTCATTAGGCATCATGTGTTATCTGGGAATAATAAGAGTAATGCAATAATGTATTGCAATGTGAAATACCGATTACAAAATGAAAAATGTATATTTTTTAAAATATACAGGCCTCGTTTAAATGTTCTTTTTTAAGAATATGGATCAGTATCGTCGGTTTCTGTAGAGATCAAGAAAATCACCGAGTTATTATTGCTGACAGCAAGTAGTGAATTTCTGATATAGGTTCACAGCGGCGACCGGTGTCGCTAAAAATGGTACAAAATTATACTTGCAGTTGAAACTATCGGTCGTGCCACGGTAAACGATTTAGTACGAACGATAAAGCAGACTTCACTTTGGTCAAGCAGTTGAATATATGAAAAGCGTGTGTACAAGATATAGAAATGAAAAGATGTCTTATGTTTAAAACGAATATATAAAAATGATATTTCGTTATAAAGACATAAGAATGTCATCGTGAAATATTAATTTTCTTTCCATTATTAGATATAACGGCCAATTGAAACCGGTTAATCGCAATCGATTAATGAAACGCTCGCGGATAACTGTGCGTGAGCAAATTACATAATATCTTGCATCTGTAAATAAAGTGGACGCTATGTATAGAGAAGTATTCGAGATATTGTAAATAAAACAGTAAAACTTAATGTACGCTAATTAATAGCAACTCTTTGATATTGAAAATAAATAAAATTGAACTCAAAATAGATTTTAAAGAAGTAATAAAAATACATAATCACAGTCAAAAGAACTGTTTCTTTTGATAGTAGTAATTATTTAAATATAGAATTACTCTTGTGTTATCACGAAGTTAACAATACATTTCAGTTTTATAAAGATGATATGGGCAGCAAAAAGAGTAATACCATCACTAAAAAGGATGGAACCCCGTAATCTTTTACCGAAACTAGATGTAATTTAATTTGTCTGCCCATTATTCATATTAGCAACAATAATAGTAATTCACATTAGTTTATTTCATATATCAAGGAAAACAAGAAATATACAATAAAAAATATATCACTTAAAACATTTATTAAATGTTTAATTTATGAAAATAGTTTGGGTTTACAGATGCTTTATATAATTGTTTATGAAATACGAGTGCAAATAATTTCGTACCTACTGTAATCTTATACACCATTTATTATTACTTCTATTTGCAGAAAATATATTGACGAACTTCGATCATGTAATTTGGCACATCTTCGAAATACCAACGTGAACTGACAAATCGTCCAAAATGAAAAGAAAATACCTTGAAATTCAACATTCTACGGGATCTATGCGTATGTCCTTGATCCCATTGCAAAATACGATCGCGACACGAACGTACGCGAAAAAACACCTATAAAATAGACAGTATGCTCCGTGCAAAGTAGATTTGAATCTATAAGCGAGTCAGCATTTTTTAATCGACATACTTCAAAGATCATTCATATTCACATTTCTTTACAGCACCGATAAATCTTGTACGTTCGTCTAATTAATTGTCCATCACGAGATCCGCTCGTGAAAAGACATCAGGAAAGTCGATAAAGGTGGCCGGTCATTTACAAGAAAACAAAAATAAATAGGGGTGAAAGTTCCGACAAGAGACAACAATGACGGTTGCATGTAATTATGTCTGGCAATAAGACACTTCGAACGGTGTGACACCCATTTTTCTTGATCCTATCCAGGAAAAAAAATATCCCATCCATCATGGTACACCTACGGCCCTCATGTACGAAACCACTCGAGACTTTCACGCAGTGTGAACAGACGCTGGAGATCAAGATTCTTGTCGAGATCTATCCAACGTCGGACGAACGCATCAGAGTGTTCTTAAGTGGCTCTTGACCTCGCACTTCTATAAAACTTTACATATATGCACGCATGTCTAACCCCAGCGCATATGGTAGCCTTTATTAGTGATAACGTCATCCCTTAGAATTTGATGCTTATAAAAACCGAACGCTAATCACGTATCGTTTACGGACGCGAAAAAGAAATCGCAGGCGACACCAGTTGTTGGATGGAAGGCACGTTAAATAGTAAAATATAATGGACATACCGCTGGGATTCTTTGATATTATAGTGTGTCCCAGCTGAAAGAGGCCACGTAAATATTTCTATTTTGTTTAAGGATGGTATAAAAAATGTTTGAAGCGCAACTTGAATGATTTTGAAAGAGGCATACCGTGGAAGAAAAAAAATTTGCTTTAAGCTCATTCTTTCCGTGTCTTTTCAAGGTCATCGGTATTTTTTTGCAGGAAAGCATTTTATTTTTTTTCTATTGTGCCTTGTGGTAGATGAAAAAATGTATTCGAGCATGCCTGAGTTATGACCTTCGGATGACTTTGAATACTAAAAAAGTGATCCAATGAAAAAGTTCTGATATTTTTGGGACCGACTTTTTATGTGTACAGTCCCGTGATGCTGTCCACTGATTGGGTAATTATTTGAATCTCTAATTCTGGGTTGGTCCAAATTAGGTTATTTTATCGTAGATAGGTCAAATTCAAGTTTATTTGTCCTGGAATAGTCTGATTCGAGACCTTTGGTCCTGTACAGGCCCAGTTCGTGTCTTTTCTCCATGTCTTGAGTTTTTGTGACTAACAATAAAATCTGTATACACCTTCAGAAACCAAGGTAATTCAATGGAATATTCTATTTGCCATGTTTATGCGCAATATAAAAGTATGTACTTTGCACTTCAATACATTTTTATTCGCATTCTATTCGTAAAGTTAGCAACAAAAGATTTTAAAGCAATCAAGCAAATTTTTTGTTGCTGTCCAAAGATTTTTTTCCTACTATTGGTAAGAGTTACTCTGATTTTGTTTAAAAAAGGAACATCATATAATATAATAATAATAATTTTCCAGATAAAATAATGAATTGTACAACTTCAGCTAAGAGTATGCGATTCCGCAGGCGCAATCAAATTCTACAAGTTTCAAGTCTAATTAAGCCAAAAGCAGCTGTTAGGCGCTGTAGATTTCTGGCACTTTACTGCTGCAGTGATAAGTAGATAGCAGATTTTATGCATTTATAGCCTATAAGACCTTATAAAATGCAATAAAAGACAAAACTTTTTTGGAACACCTTTTTTTCTCACGGGCTGCACATAAATCCTTACAACAATAATATTTATGGATTTGTCATTAAAATAAAAATATTTGTATTCAGTTTAATTATACTACAAAGTATCCTGAAAGTTTCAAAGGAATTGATTTAATACTTTCATTGCAAGAAACTCCCAAAAATTCATTCATTTTTGCAGAAAAGAAGAATGACATTCCTATATTTGCTCTTATCCTCCAGAATTACATTATGAAATGTTGTTTTACATTAAAATCCGCTGTCTAGTGATATCAAACTAGTCGAATAAAGTAAAAGACCCGACCTTGTGTACGCGTGTACACATTAAGGCCGGTTTCCACTGGACTGGAATAACCGCCGATAGTTACGAAAGATATCCCCTGTGAAACATTGGCCGTTAGAAAGACGCAGGCATCGTATCTCGAAAGAGTCCACGTGGCGGATATTGTCGATAAATTAAGGGAAGAAAAAAAAAGGTTCACTCGAGGAATAACGTTCGATCAGATTCAAAGTCGTGAATTCGAACGGTCGTTCGCATGAAGCAAACCATACGGCCGATCGGTTATTTTTACGCGTTGCGGCTACTAGATTTATAAAAACTCCCGATCAGACCAGTCCAAAGAAGAGATTCGTCCCAGGTTCAAAGCATGCTGCCCAGCACGTGTCTCAAGGAAGCCACCTCGGAAGCGTTTTCGCGGGCAATTCGACTCCGTTCAAAACGTACTATACAGAGGACCATGACGATAAAGCGACACACGACGATACGACTCTTTATGGTGTTGCGTTAAAGGCTTCAGATTTACATAACCACACCAGTGTATCTACGAAGGTGACTGACCTATTTACTATTACCCGTGCCCGGTGTTATCTGCGGTAACCGACGAGCCTGTGTGGGTTATTTTTTTCTTTCGGTCAACTTGTCTAGGATGACATAGGCGCAGGTGTAATTTACGCCAGACAGGCGACGTGGCCGGGGAAAATGATAAAAATATAGATTTCCTAGACGAGTTTCGCTCCGAAATTCACGATAGGCGATCATATTGTCAAACCCACCTAAATAAATTGACGATTTTACGATTTCAACTGTATTTCTTTATAATTACATAAGCTAAGATTAATTTTTTCCTGTATTTTTAGTGATCAATTTTTAATTAAGCATTATCCAGTCTAAAAGCTTTGATATTGTGATTTTTTTCTACCCAAACGCATAGCACATATTTTTCGTACCATTGCCCTAGTAGTTTGCTGTGGAGCATTTTTAGTCAGCGTGAGCCAGAACATACCTAGCCATATATAAGAGACTCACATCACAACAAAACCTATACATGTATATAATAAAATCAACTATTAAAAATGAACTATTAAAATGTATAATTACTATAAAATGAACTATTAAAATGTATAATTACTGTAAAATGAACTATTAAAATGTATTTCTAATCAGTAGAAACAGTAAAAAATAGACAGACATATCAGCCAAATCGTATGAAATATCCACATCAATTTCGTCGATAAAGACTCATGAAAAAATTGGAGTGTACATTTTCAACTTATTTCTACATGACAAATTACATTCTTCTTGATTGTATTACGATTTCCGTTAAATTTTACAAATAAAATAAAGTAAAATAGACCGAATAGAAACATATTTCATTGTATTAGAAGTCTCAGAAATAAATGATTAGAAATTAACGGCCAATTATCAATTTTTCATATAAGTTGCCAGAAGTTTCGCCTCTTCATGAATCAGAATGATTCATAATTCAAAAGTCACATTTTCATATGTATACATTACTTATTTTATATTAGATTACAAATACTATGTACGTACAATTGGGATTATCAGAAAAAAGAAGAACTCATTAATTCTGTTTGACTAATATTTATTTATCGATAGAAACCGAAATAAAGAAAAAGGATATTTAACGCTTCTTTTATAGACTACATTAGAAACTAATAAATTTATCGAAAATACTTCTAACCTGTCTATAATGTAATGACAAATATTGAAAAAATTGTATTTGAACTTATGTTTGCCAAAATAATATTTTACGTTCATTCTTACTGCTGTAAATAAAGTATACTTCGCTATTTTTACATACGTATTTATTATTGCCTTGATATCGTGTAATTCATACGTTTGCGATAAATTCACATTGATTGCAAAATGTTCATCTTTTCCGTTAAATAATGCTTGTTTTTAATATCGACTTTCTCTTTTTATTTTTCTGACGAACCCCACTGTACATATATTCGCGGACACTTGATACATGTACGTAGAAGTCGCACTCGTGTTTTCTTGAGTCGATGGCGCGAAACTCATACGACTCGTACGAGTGTCTGGGTCAAGTCACGGAGAAAGTGTGCCCTTTGTTTAGTTTTTACTCACGATTGTGGTGTAAATTAACTATGCTTATTGGCGATTGTTTCTCGTTTTTAAATGAACCTCACATAGGCGTAGGCAGGTTATCAGTCAGGGAGGGGGGCTGCAATGTAATTGATTTTCTGGCTACGCCCATGGAACCTCACGAAGGCAATGGAACGACTGCACTGTGGCAGTTTCTGTTATTGGTTATCATTTGTGAAAGTTTGCGACTAATACTCTATCACTAACAGTGAGCCACCGCCACGTTGTATCGAACTGATCCGTGATATTTGAAAGTTTGGTAGGACTTGTAAGGTAAGTACGATCAAAGATTCCAAAAAGCAACAAACACTGCAAGTTACGCAGTTTCTCCTTTTGTCATAAAGTTCCTAAAGCATTAAATGCACTAATCAGTATTCCACTATTTTTCTTTTAATAATAAGGACATCATAATTGCAGCATGTGCTAGAATAAGTTCAGAAACGATAAGACATGCACGTGATGCAGCGATACGAAGATTGCAACTTTGCATTGACGCAAACGGTCAACACTTCGAGCATCTCCTGTAATGTAAGAAAGTTTACTTTACATTTGACCTTGCATGAACTTCAATGATAACTCGCTGAAGTCGTCTCAACACCGGCTATCGCATTGCGATAAAAAAAACATAAAATTCCATTAAAAAAAATAGCGACGACCTTTCAAAAAATAACGAAATCTCCTCTATGCTTTGATCCACGCAGAAAATGTTTGTGTCACAATATGCCCCCCTCTATACCGTGTAAGTTTTGTATATAACATTTTTTGATATTATTACAAATAACGACAATAATCAAAGTGGCCATAGTTATTGCCCCATCCTGTATATTAGATGTACCATTAAGTAATCCACTATATCTAGTCAAATTCAGTACTTTTTTTTTAGGAAATAAGATATTTATGGCCACTTTAGTAATATTTGTTCTCGTACTTCACAACTCTTTACCATTTTTAAAAATGAAGAGGACAGAAAAACGTTCTGAATTCAAATTACCACCAGTTTATTAAAAAGAACTAATGGACGATTTGTAATTATTAGTACACCTACTATATTTAAAACAAAGAGAGTCAGTCATAATATTAATAACCATAATTTAGAATACCATTTGAGACATAAAATCGTAAATATTGAATTTGCGATGGTTTGTCTTGAATGTAAATTCAAATAATTGGATAGAGAAAAGTCAAGGGTTGAACTTTCGTTCGTGACAGCTAAACGATTCAATAGGTCCGGGTGATCGATTCACGTCACTTCCTACAACTCCAAGTTTAATAACCTCATCTAGTAAATAGGAATGGCAATGCAGAACCCACAATTGCATAGACGATAGACAAACATCCAACTATTTTAAACACCGTTCAATTACTGTGGCCGTTACAGTCTAGACAGTAACAATGATTACGTAACATTGAATAACGAAATTGATGATCTACAATCTATGAACCTCCGTTCAAATACTTCCAGGAAACTTTTATTCTCTTCGTTAACAATAATTTCGGATCGGTTTATAGACGCATAGCTTTTTTTCGACTGTTATAGAATTTTACGGAAATAATTAAGAAAATCCATATGTGAGTGAATACAAAATTAAGGATGGTACGCAAAGGCAATCGATTTAGTGAATAGAAGCCAGAATGGTCTTTAATTATCGTAGCCCCGCAAATTGGCTGAATAAATAGACGTTCGTTTATAATACGCGGAAGAAATTCATCTAGGGCCAAAATTAAACCGCGGGCAGTTTGCCACTTGTATTTCCCCGGTGGACCTTTAACCTCGTTGTACTCAATGAAAGCAGAAATATTATCGCGTCGAACATTTATATCGATTGTACCATGATCAGTAATGAAATTGAACAAACGTTCTTCCTTCTTGTTTCTTGTTGCGATAATGTTACACAAGTTCTGCCCTACGGAGTATTTAGTATTAATCCGTCGCTAGCTTTTTTAAAAGCTACACGGAAATACCTACATATAACAAAATGTAAAATAAATTTTATCTATATTTAGCTGGGCAAAAGTATTTACAAGCATGATTTGTAGTCTGAAACATGAATTTCACGAGAACATCATAGTATGTATATCTTTATTATAAAATTTGCCACAAATTTTAAAACCAAAAGTTTCAGACCGTTTAAATGGAGCGTTAAAATCCATAGTTTCTCGATATATGAACATCCCGAAATAGACGATATATTCAATAAAAAAAAATAATTTGTTCAACAAGGTCACTTGAAAAAGTATATCGAAGTGTGATCGATCCAAGAAAAGAACGATTAGACAAAATAGGCGTTGGTTACTTACTGTAACATTAATGTTATTCCTAATTCAATTAATGCAGCAATAGGTATTGGTCCGGAAACATGTGTCCGATACTGTAGTTACAGATGTAATTTTACATCTGTGAAAAATAGAGCACTACCGTGTATCCAGACAATCAACAGCTGTTTCACAACTAAGAAGAATATAGGGGCATACCACCAGACCTAACAAGAAAAGAACAAATTGCGATTTCCCGAATCAAAATTGGATATACAAAAATAACCCATTCTGATTTACACTCGAAAAATAGTTCTTCAATTTGTGACAAATGTAACGTACAAATTCTTCTCAACCACTTAATTATACGCTGCAGTAAATATTCCACATTACGACAAAAAAGCAACATAAACAACATAAGCTACAACCTAAAAGGGAACTTCTTTGACCATCAAATATGTACGTCTACTGTTCCAATTTCTAAAAAAAAACAAAAATACTTATAAGTGTAACATAACTGAACACTGTCACCACTAATAACCTTTGATAGACAATGCAACGTAAAAGAATGAGAAAAAAATATTTCTTTCACGCTTTTTGATCACCATTTCTAATCTGTCACCCGAAAAAAGACTATGAAATGAATTTAGTACATCATACTACTTTTGTACAATGTAAATTAAAAAGAACACCTACAAGACTGGTTTTATTTGTCCCAAGTCCGTATTAATTCTAATAGCACAGATTTTCAGATAGTCATATTGTCATCGATATTTCAAGAAGTCTAGTATAAAGTCAACAAAGATAACGAAGTTATAACTTTCTCTTGGATATCATCCCATATTAAAATACCAGGGAATGAGGAAGCAGACAGAAATAGCTAAAGAACCAATTAAGTCGACTAAGTACGTCCAAGAATTCTTCTTCTTTATTAATCACGACGTTTTTAGCTATTCTTCAATGAAACTCCAGACAAATTAAGAGTACTTATGACAGACTATGACGTCGGCGCATAATTTAAGGGTTACACACAATTTCTTAGAACCTAAATACTCGTGTTTCGTTCTCTCGAGAACGAACAGTAATTATATTATCAATTGGAGAGTCAGCGATACTAATTTTTCATGACACTTAATCTCAGTATGAAATGTGTTATTCTTGGAATATCAACATTTTCAATAGATTCTCAAAATTATTGCCAACAAAATAAATTGAACCACGTTTTAATCCATTATTGAAGTATTCAAGTATACGGAATCCAGTAAAACTTATGTCTTTAAAGAAAATTCAGCATACTATCATATTACCTTGAACTTCTTCAACTTCTTAGTAGACAAAATTAATTTCTGTTTAAATTTCATTTATCTAACAATTTAAAAAAATCATAATTGACACAGTCTCGCAATCGTGATCAGGTAAAGCTGAACGAAACATAAATAAAATTAAAGCATTAATGCCATACAACATGATATGATGAAATTCAGTCAGTACCTGTATCTAAAAAGTGTTAAAAAGAGTCGTCGGTTACAACGTGAAGCAATAATATGAAGGATCGTGATGTAAATCTGTTCATCTGTACGAATCCAAGAATAAAACGAGTAAGCTATTCCATTGTAAGATCGTTGCTCTAATCCGAGATAAAATGATTACACCGATCCGAGTTATGCGACCAATATCTACAGCTGACGACAAAATTGTATCCCGTAACAAAAAAAAAGAGTGTTCTACCCCGTCGAAATATCAAATTGCCATTTAGAGAATCTGATACCTAAGTCGAATGCAACGGCGCATAGTAAATGCGACCATTACCATAAAAATCGGCTCGAAAAAGATTGGCGACACGAGCACCTTTCTCTCATAACGGCCTAAGCTCGCCTTTTGCCCAGCGACAAAGGCGACGAAACTGGAAGGGAATAACTAACGACGTCGCTGCCCGTTCATCCGCGTCTCATAGCACTTAAATCACGATGTAAGAAGATTACAATCAGCGTACATGACTACTTTAACCGAGGCACAGTCCAAAAACTGAACACAATGGGCCGTGCTACAGGGACTAGGTTACCGATCAATGCCAGGACTTACAGAGAAGAGCTTTGGTAAATGTGATCGGCCACGCCTAAATCTCGTAATATAGCAGCTATAATCCTCGCCTCTAATACAATCTAATTGAAAGCTATTCGACGGGTTCTGTGTTAGGATGAATATTTTTAATAGACACCGGGCGCGCCGTCTTTCGATGAAAGACAATCAATTCTTCTGTTTCTCGTTAAGATTCATTTAGAAGTTACGAGTAGGACTGGCTTTCAACTGACGGATAAATCTTATTGTAAGATATACGCTACTATTCATAAGTATTAGGACACCTGTTTTGTTCGAAGAAAGTGTAATGTCTCATAACAATTATGTATTGTAGAAACATTTATGACTTATAGTAACATATACGTAATACATCGAGCTTTAATATTTCCTAAACAACTTGTTTCAGACTTTGACCAATTTTGTAATGACTTGTAACGTTTACTGTATATTCGATAAGTATCCTAATATTTATGAGCGGGAGTGTATACAGTAAATTCTCGACGAGTCTTCGAAGTCTCCTCGACACTGAACATTAAATATTACATAAACTAATGGCTATATGCAACTCAAACAAATATTATTCGCTTCGGAATTCCGAGCTCTATCACTGTGCTAAACCTCATTAAAAAGCCAGTATTACACCTGGGGACCCCTCCTTGTGAGTGCCGAGGAGCCTTAAAACACTCGTCGAGGATTTACTGGATACATATGTTATTAAAAGTCAGTCGCAAAATGGGATATTCAACTGGAAATATGCGAAAACCTTGACTGACGTATAAAGTTCGTAAGATTCATGTTGGTGTAATATAATTGCCACTCAATAATATCATAACTGTTAAGCTACGTCTTCACGAAAGCAACAACGAAGAACTTTTTATTGATGTTCCATAAAAAAGTTGCCGCTTGTTGCGAAATGTCTCGAGGTTTCTTCATGTTGTCTGTAATAAAAGTCGCCGCTTGTTGCCTGTTTCCGTTCGGAGCGGTAAAGATCAAAGAAAAATAGGAAACACGCGGGAACGCGTCGCAACAAGAATAAATGTTTCTTCAGTGTGTACGCTTTTTCATACGGTTCATAACAAATTTTATAAGATAAAAATAATGAAATAATTAAATTTGTACAAGCTCACAAAGTTTTGAAGGTGTCGTCCATCTGTTTGTAAGTCGTCATGCTTCAATACATCCAAAGTTGCAGTTTTGCTTTAGTGTGGGCAAAATGTTCCTACAAGTTGGTGTTTGTTGGACATCTTTTGGAACATGCAGCAACAACAAGTAATAAAAAATTTCTTGTAGTTGATTCAGTGTAGACATAGCTTTACTTTTTAATATTTTATATAATTATATAAATTTATTTATTATGTATATAACAGTTTGTAAGATATGCAGGGTGCGGCTCGAAAGGATGGTTCAAGCGGGCAGGAGCTGTATTCCTTGTACAAAAATTAATCAAAATTATAGAATAAATTTTTTTCAACCGAAGCTTTGATTCCGAGAATATTGAATTAGAAAATTCGTCTGAAACGCGTGTATTCGTGCTGCCAATAAATAGAAACGGAATGTAACGAACAAATGCGTTAGACAAGTCCTATTCACTTGAGGGACTCAAGAAAAACGACGCTTGGCAAGTTCTTCGACTTTTGTGATAACAACAGATTCTAGTAGTCAGAAACAAGACTCATAACATGGTGCAACCTATATATACTATGAAAAACGACCTACGTCCTGATTTAATATGAAAAGAAAATTGATCGATTCTTAAGATTTTCAAACATGCCAGAGTATTTTTTCACTCTCCTGGAGAATAAAACAAAAATTGACAAGGGATTTTCAAATTCGATTATCATGGAAACGAAGCACCGCATGAAAAACCTTTATTCTACATTTTCGACTTACGTGTGTATGTCTATATGTATATAGGGTTAGTCAGTAAGAACTACTATCTAAAATAACTCGTTACCTATTGCTTGTATCAGAAAATGGTTTAATTATGTAGCATTTCAAGGGACGCATCGGACGGATACAAATTGATTTTTTTCTTATTACGAGTGTGTCCAACGTAATTTCACGGCATTTCTCTCGAAATGAATGTGTAATAAGGTCAACCCAAGGTCATCGTACTATAGGTCGCTAAATTAGTCCTTTCATCAACAATAGCGTGGCATTAAAAAAAGATGCATTGACCTTGAAAAAAATCAAGATCACCTTGATATCTCATAAAAAGTAAGATATAAAAAAATCAAATTGCATCCATCCGATGCGTCCCTTAGAATACTATCAAATTTATTAAAACGTTCCCTGATACAACCAATATGTAACGAGTTATTTCAGATAGTGGTTCCTATTGGCTCACCCTATATATATTCTATCAAAAAGCTTGGTCTAAAGTATGTATAACGAAAATTCTGGTATAGGTAAAAAGTGATGCATTCCACAGTTCTACATAAAATTGAAATTCACGTCGAAACAAGAAAATCCTTAGAAACTCCTTCGAAAATGACTGTACTTCCGGTTACTCCGCGCAAAAACTCTCATTATAGACTAATTAGCGGCGCGTCTCGCCCAGACACGCCGTAAATTTTCATTGTATCATATAATTCATAACCGGCCGTCCGACGAGAAAGAGGGCGCGCAAAATTTTGATTGCGCTCGGCACCTAGAGCGTAAATATAAACACTATTGTCCGTGACTTATGGTATCCGTGGCCGTCTTGTATCGTGCATTATATCATCGCCGTGTTGTGCCCTGTCGCAATGAAAGCGGCTCGTTGTAAGGCGGATTACAACGACGGCAATAAAATATGGTTCATCTCGAGGACGAAGTGCCAGCTGAGTCGTAAAGAACGACCCGTCTAAATGTGTCATTTGCCGCGTCTCATTGTTTCTAACATCTATGGGACACCACGATTCATCTCCGTGTAATGGGCAATATCGAGACATTCGGAAGTAGTTTACGGTCGTTTGAAAGCAGGGACTTAAAACCGGTATGAATTTGATACCGGTATTATGCCTAGGGTCTTAAAACCGGTATGACTTTGATACCGGTATTATGCCAGTAAAGGTATACCGAAACCGATATATTACCGAAAACCGAATTATATACCGGTATAGTACCGATATTTTATGTTTCGGTAGAAGTTCCTGTAAAATACCGATGTTATATCGATATATATTTCGGTTTTCCGTAATATCGGTTTCGGTATACCTTTGGTATTATATCGATATTTTTCGGTTGTTCCTTCAAAACCCTAATAGAAATCGAAAAATAACATTCAGTTAGTTATTAAAATAAAGTTAATCGTTGTCGGTTTATTCGTCTTTGAGACCAATGGTCTGCAGTTGTGGGGTAAAGAAGATTAACGCCACAGTCCCGTCGAGGGACCCATCGAAACGAAAATCGAGACAACTTTCGCGTTTTCGACGTCCGATCGGCTCGCCGTGTGTATCCGAGGGCGTAGCCAGTCAAATTATTCTAGCTCGGTGGCAAGGCGATCATTTGTCGAGACGAATCAATTGACGAACCTCTCGCGGGAATAATGCTTTCGGTCCAGGCTCCATTGAAGCGAACCTGGACGAGCCACGTTCATGGTCCGCCAACGCCGATCCTCTCCGCGAAGAACACATACACGTGATCGCGTTGCGTTCGCCGAGAGCACGAGGCCGTAACGCAGAATGTTTCGGTCGTCGCGCACAGACCCGCCCGCCGTGGCGAAATGTCGCAGGCAATATTCGTGAAAGTCATTTACATCGTTGCTCCTTACCGAGCCGGGTACTCGGTGACGTCAACTTCGATTACAGCCGAATTCAATGGCAAGGTCTTTGGCCTCCGCAACTCTTAGTATTAAGGTCAAAGACAGCGAGAAAAGTCTGAGGATGCGGCCGAAAGAAAGCGTTCGCCGGAGGATACATGGTATAGATCGATTTAACCCTTTCAAGATGGATTTTGTTTCCAACAAGGAACTAAATAATATAATAGTACGGGTTATAACACATTCAAATACGAAGAACACACATAGGTCAAGCATAGTTTTGAAAATAGGATATACAGGGTGTTCGCGATAATTTGTACCATCGTTTTTTTCGTAAACGGTAAACATTAAAAAAAAGTTGTAGTATATTTTACTAGTAATATGATAGCGTATGTAAAGTTTTTATATTTTTAATATTTTTCTAGAAACAAAAGTTAAGTGACATTCTTTCACAAAATGATCTCGTTTCGTCATCACAAAAATAAATTAACCTCTTATTATACAACTCAAATACGTGACACGCTCATTGACAATCTTTGCAGCGAGTGGATTACATATCAAGTGTAGGTATAACAGGGACAAAATTGCCCTGCACTCAATGTTGCTTAATCATTGGACCAGCATGTCAACGATATCATGTAATCGACACCTCATTCACGGTGATGCAACGAACCCGATCCTTCTAGATTTACTTTCTTTTCTAGCTTATAAAACATATATCGTTGGCTCTTAATATTTTCAATGCCGAATAAATATTATGGATTTATATAAAATTTATTATAATTCTGAATATCTTCTAAAATCATTACACGCCTAACTGAGGATAATGTAGAAAACACTACTCTACAAGCATTTTTTTAATATAATTCTATACTTTGTACGGTGGAGGTTCACATTTGTAGTGCGTAAGTACTACATATGTATAAATACAACAGAAATTAAAGTGTACAAAAGAGGATTCCCTTCGAAATTTAAAACATTCACACTCCTTTTTCTTTTTTAATTGTTTGTATTTCATATCAATTTATAGTTGCACGATAAGAAAATCTACACTAAAGAAATAGAAATAATAAATGTTAAATACACTATCCAGATTATTTCTAATAGCACGAATATTCTCTTTTTCAAGAAAATATTATAGAAAAAAAATATATTAATTTCACAGATTTTCGACTTATGCATTGTATATAAACAGAGAAAAAAAAAGAAATAGAATTGAGACAACAATAGTAAATCCTTTAGAATGCAGATCCGAAAACAAAAAATCTGACACGGGTCATAACAGTAACCAACTATTAGCTCCTCGCTGTTAAATGGTCCGCGTCTCGACGGCCAAGAAAGGCAAATTAAATCGCTGAAGAATTCTGCACGTGGAGCGATAACAATCCCGTGGT
This sequence comes from Dufourea novaeangliae, assembly GCF_001272555.1. Lineage (NCBI taxonomy): Eukaryota > Metazoa > Arthropoda > Insecta > Hymenoptera > Halictidae > Dufourea > Dufourea novaeangliae. The sequence goes on along the minus strand of NW_015374216.1, from coordinate 161,512 downwards.
TCAATTTCGCTCGTCGTTACACGCGAAAAAAAAGTCCGCTTATCGAATAATCTCGTGTTTGTTTCCTTCACCAAGGACAGAGTAATTCTCATTTGGTACAATGCTTGGTCCCCGCGTGGCCGAAGAATAATGCACACGAATGAGGATAAAGGGGGAGAGAATCGAGGAGCGAGCGAAACAGGGTAAAAAGGAAAACGAGAGATCGTCTGAAACGTACCGCGGGGATAATTCTGGAGGTCGGAGTCAAAAGCGTGGGCGAGGATCAAGATAAATCATTTACATACGCTTTTATACCGTGCCGCGTGTTTACACGCCTACGGGTTGGTGTATTAACGATACATTAACGAAGATATGCGGAAAACCGCGAGATAGCGGATCGGAATTTTTCTAAACGCACACCAACCACTAATGAGTAAGACGTGTAACTGTCCAATTTTTATTCTCTGCTTTTAATGGCCTTGTTAATACAGCCATAGCGAACAAGATGTCTAGTCAAGTGATAGCCGATTCATCGTGTGCTCGGAATAGATGACTGATTTACTTGTCACAGATGAAACATCAATCATACAAATTCATACGATAGCATGGACATAGAAATATAGATTGCGCATCTCCCTGGAACGGGCGTCCCAAGGTTAGAAAGAGGTAAATAGCTTTCGGAGGACTTGGCATCTCTGTTTGTATCTAAGTAGTGAGTGGTGAGGTTCTGGGGGTCTGGTTTTTCAGTGGTTAAATAAGCTATATTAGAAATAGATAGCAAGTCCTCTGAAAGTAATCCGTCTCTTTCTAAGCTTGGGACGCCGGTCCAGCCTGACGTGGAGTCTATATTTTTATGTCCATGGATAGTAGTGATGGCCATAATGTAAGGATATAAGGTGTGCTCATGCCGCAGCCTTCCAGATTGGCCAATAACGTGCCTTTCCGAAGATCCTCTATATTGCATTCTTAGCCAATAGGATAGTTTCGTTAGAAAAAATAAAATATTTTTTTATAGTATTCTGAAAAGAAAGTTGATCGATTCTTAAAATTCTTAAAGATGCCATAGTATTTTGTCACTCTCCTGGAAAGAAATACAAACATGAACAAGTTTTACTATGAGCCCCTCAAGTAGAATAGAAACCTGGCAACTCATACTCGAACTTTGTACAAAATACTTCAAATACCGTCTCTGGTTGTCAAAGTGTATATATAGAGAGGTCAGGCGTATTTTATAACATTATTTGTAAACTGTAGAACGTTGATTGTTCTAATTAATTACAATGGTATAATAATTTTTTTTTAAATCGAGCATTTTTTTGGATCTCTATTTTCGTTTCGATCCTTTGTAGCGTATTTTTTGCTTGAGTATCGTAAAATCTTTTTTAGTGCTTCGTTATATTTTGTTTTTCAAGCATTCGCTGGTACATGATACATACTTATAATACGAACATAATTTGTAAGTACATTCAACAGATATGTATTTATCAAATTGATGCTTCGACTGTTCATGAAGAAAATTCGATACTTACAGAATCCAACGTACTTACAGGTACAATTTTGAATCTTGCATGTACTCGTTATAAATTTCACGGAAAGCTTAACGATACCTTTATGAGTACTAATTGAATCCAATCAAACGAGTCTTTAATATGGCAACAAAGTACGGTACATCGGAACGAATAATTGACGCCATCGTAACTACTTACGCGGAAGATGTTTTTGCATCACTAGAAGTACTAGAACGTTATTTTGAGCATACAGTACCAGACAAAATTATAATAACTTGACCATAATAATTCTTTGAAAATCAATTTCTGTTAGCATTTTCTGTAATAATTAACGCAGGGTATCGATTTCCATAAATCTTATTTTCTTTTCTACAAGTCCACATATAAATATTCGAGAACTACTAAAAATAAGAAAGTTATTCTAACAAAGTTTAAACCATCCGAAAGTTCTATGAGATAAAACTGTAACAATTTTTATTTCATGGTACTTATTACAATACTATTCACATTTGAACACAAACATTCTGAATCACTCGTAAATAAATAACTATCAACTAAAGGAAGTGTTTTATCGTTCTGTCCGATAGAATTGTCAATAACTTGCAATAACTTTCTTATTGTTAACAGTTTTCCAAGAATTTCTGTATGGTCTTCTAGAGGAGAAAATAACGTGTAAGAAAATCCATGCTCTCTATTAATTAACATAGAAAATGCAAAAAAAATTAATCTTTAAAGAATTCTTATGCTTCAGTAGTTATAGTTATATCCGGCACTGTATATTCAAATGAAGCGAACAAAAAAGTGGAATGGGTTGATCCAAAGTTCGATACCTTGTCGCAGTACCAGCAAAGCAGTTTGAACGGTGTGTAATAACGGAAGAACATCGATGATCGAACTTTAAATTACACAGATAATAAGGTTTAAGTATACGGTACCCCCCGAGTGTCCAACACCTTGGCTGCCGGTGCAGCGTTGAGGATCGAATTTATTCCCCGTGCTTCTATAATTATTTACGATTAAATGAATTATATAGTATATCATTATGCGTCGTTTCAAAATCAAACGCCTTTGTTCGTTTCCCGGATTATTGTGTTTTTCAAGATTCGAGTGCTCACTCGGTTCAATCCGCTAAGGGTGCAATCGAGATAATCGCGGTATACCTCCCACATGATTGCCGCATTTATACGCAACACACGAGAGAAAACTATCGGCAAGGATCGCGAATGTAAATTGATTTGTGGAGAAAATTTATTCTTTTAAAATGAATATTACGTTACAGTACTCCTCTATATACATGCACCTTTCCTGGATCATTACACTCTTTAACGAAACTATTATCATAATAGTTTTGCAAATATTTTTAATTGAACTTGTCCTCGTATTTCACGTCGTTAAATACTTATGTCGCGATGCAGAATGAATTGAATTAATTCTTACCGTCGTTGATTCGAGTACTCTGAAATGATATGTTATAAAACTCATTGTGATTCTGCATAAAAATAAGTTAATATGTATTATGAAATAAACTTTTTCGATTTTAAGACAGTTTTAATCATTGTCGTCACATCGTACAGAACATACTTGTACATGGTTAACTTGGATAGCACCTTAGAAAAAATTGATTCTAAATAGTTCATATTGTATATTCATTAATTGCCAATGATAATTAAATTCAAAAACTACTAATTGTTTCTTTATTCCTCACTTTACAATCTTAGAAAATGAGTGGAACGTTTATAACATTAGTTAATCGAATTGTAATATCACACACACAGCAGGACGGTGTTGTTTACGCTTCATATTCATTTGAACTATTAAAAAAAACACGATTGAAATGGCTGTACGAAATTTTAGAGAATTAGAAAATTTCTTTATCTACGGTTAAAAATTCTTTTATAATAATTGATTTTATAACAAACTCCCCAATTAACAATTAATTACACAAAATTTCAAAATTTCTTAAATTAGTCACAAATTGCTGTTATCAATCAGTACTCGACTTCGTATATTTTCCTTTAATATAGAAACTATTATATATTAACACAACAATTTTAACGTTGAAACTCTAAGATTCGGGTTAATTTAAGTAAAACACATTTAAGTAGGAATAACTATGTTCACCAATAAAATATGATCACTTATTTTAAATGTTTCTTAAAATGTATATACCTAAGTGAACAATTAAATCCATTCATTATTTAAAATACGAGCATTCCTCCGCTGTCATTTACGTAACGAGTACACCCGGAAGAGTAAGCTCTTCGACATTAGTGCCGAGTCACGGTGAGCCATTTTCACTGCCATTCTAGTTTGCACCTCATGGTCGACAAATATGAATTAATTTGACGTCTGAATGGATTTATAATAGAAGAATATTTATCGCGACAGATCGTTTTCATCGGGGTACAGAGGGAGCACGTCAATTTCTGGTTGTGAAGTTATTCGAACAACCTGACCCCTCGAGCAACCCCGGTTCGTGGTCCATATTAGGGCGTGGACGCAGAAATGAGGGTTGAATGGTAGGAAATGAGCCTTGAAATATAGTTTAACGTAGTAGATATCCGTGCGCGAGGAAGTTGTGCGTTAAACGCGGTAAAAGTAATGAAGAATTACACTTCGAAACGGGCGTGCCTAGAACTGGTTTCCAATCTGATCGAGAGTAATGTCGCGTCTGCGAGTGCCGTTTTATGAATGAAAGCCCCGGCTCTCTCTGCCGTTAGGAACTGTCTCCGGGTTTTTGATCCGTGGAAAAATCGAGATTCCCTGACCAAAAAAGGTAACAGCGGAGTTATCGCCTGGCTATAAACGCCCTTTCAATTGCAAATCCTTCGCTCTCGAATATCGATTAACGATCCTTTCAATTCTAAACGGCTCGCATACGTTTTGATAAGCCCAAGTTGTGCAATGAATCCCGTTCTACCTAATTTCTTATCCGGGGAATTGGTGAATTAAAGTGATTTATAGGGGGGATAGTAATGACGCTTGGACTATCGATGGAGTTTAGATAGTGAAATTCTAATGGATTGGAAGAACTTATTGAACGTTGCTTGCATTGTCGCGGAAAAGCTTGGCACAACCTTCGGTCTCTGAATGTGCATGAAGAAATTCCGTATATACATGGACTATCCCGAAAGTTTCTAAACTGAAATTAAAACGGCAGTTTTCCATAAAATGAATATGTGCTTTATGATCAAATATTAAAAATAGTTTTCTGTTAAAGAGATATACAGTTCACAGTAATTATAGAAACTATGGAAATGGCTCTGATAATTATTCTTTTTCGAGATGATGGAAAGACCAACGGTTTGATACTTTTGACTTCAGGAGTCATGAATTTACACAACACATTCGTCTCAAAAGGTGTCAATCAAACTAATTCTTATTATTTAAATTGGAGTCAAATACGAAGAAACGACAATCTAAAATCATTTTGACATTCACAGATCTTCGACGACTAGTTTTTCCGCCATCTTAAAGAAGAATTACCGGAGCTATTTCCAGTGTTTGTGTAATTTTGTTTAATTTTATTGTAAAAAGCGTGAATATTATACAAAAAATTGCTTTTTTAACTTCAATTCGGGAACTTTTGGAACAAACCGTGTATTTTTTCTTCTACTAAAAATATTATTGTTTCTATAAGTTATTGCGTTAAAAGACTGAAGAACAGAAGTTATAATTTTATAAATATTCTTTAAGAAAACTATTTTCTAAATGTACTGACACAAGTGTCATAAACTTTTCAGTGACAATGTATGTACAGTGTATAAACGGATATTCTTGTTAATATGATAACTCAATAAAAAATATTTAACAAAGATGGACCACATGAAACAAATTAATTCCTGGTTTTTAGTTTACCTACTTATATTAAATAATTTTTTCTATCAGTATGCCATTGTTAAATTTTGAACAATACACGGTTTAAAGATTTAAAACGAATTTTAAATTATATTAGAATCTAAGAGACCGTCTTAATTTAAGTTTGTGTATGAATTGAAATGTGTGTATGAGTTGGCTTTTTTTGGAATTAATTCTGTAAAAAATGAATTTCAATGAAGATGCTCCGATCACTGGATTTAAGATACAAAAATTGAAAAACATTTTACTTCAACAATCGTCCAAAAAGCGCGTACTATTTTTGACACAGTATCCCTATGTAGTTTTCTTTTTCCTAAGAAGTAAAATTGTTTTTTATCCGGTTCAGAAAGAGAAAAGTTAGCTGAAACTGCGTTGGCGAGAACTTAAACCAAGATAGTGACAATATTATCCATCTGGTATACTAAAATTATCTGAAAAATGGGAAGAATTAAAAATAAATGGAAATTACACTTTTCCATAAAGTAAAACAGAAATTAAGGCTATAAACCACGGTAATACGATTCAAGCCGAAGCAATTTCCAATCAGTTACCTATTACTATTTAAAAAAATAACAAATTACTCATAATATGTGCCAATTTTGTAAAATACTCAGTTCTAACAATTTTGTACATTCGACTGCTTATAGATTGAAGAATGCAGTTATTATCAGCTACCTAGATTCAAACAAGATAAAACGCTCTGCACCTCCGTTTCTTCTACTACTACTACTATTATTTCAAAAAAGAACAAATTACTCTTTTGAAATATGAACAAATTACTCATATAATATGTGCCAATTTTATAAAATACTTGGCTCAGGAAGTTTCGTACATGGACTGCTTGTAAATTGAAGAATTCAGTTATTATCAGCTACCTAGATTCAAACAGGATGAAACACTCTACACCTCCGTTTCCTCTACTACTACGATTATTTAAAAAAATAACAAATTACTCATATAATATGTGCCAATTTTATAAAATACTTGGTTCAGGAAGTTTCGTACATGGACTGCTTGTAAATTGAAGAATCCAGTTATTATCAGCTACCTAGATTCAAAGAGAACGAAACGCTCTGCGCCTCTATCTCCTCTTCCCTTTCATACACCATGGGTTCACTGGCTTTGATGGAATGGTCACAATTACAGTGAAATTACAAGCGAGCGTACCTCTCCTCATCCACCTTTCCGCAACATAATTATTATTAAACTGCCCAGCCAGATTCGGTGTGCATAGTTGGCAGCCTGACAAACGTGTGGGCAATACACGTAATAAAGGAGTCAGTGACATTCGTACAGATATGATTGGCCGTCGACTTTTCACATTTTCACGTGAGTGATACGCATTCCGCCACGGCTGGTAAGATAGTGAAATAAAAATATGCGAGCCCCAAGCCGTGATACTTAGTTACGATGCTGGAAGAACTCTCACTTCCAGCCCGGTTTTGTAGGACAAATATAATTGATTAGGTTGTGTAACGGACAAGAGTTTCAGTTCCAAATGACTCTCAGGCACGAAAGTTTGTTATGATACAGTCTGTTCCACAAGAAAGGGTACGCCAAAACTTCTGAACGGTTAATCGCTGCGTCATCTATCTTGAGATGTTTGAAAACTTGAATTATGCTCTTTTGTTTAACCCTCGGAATACAGACCTTTTTAACGTTCCTAGAGACAGTGGTGTCTGGGTCCGCTGAAACCTTACGATTCTACCATCATGTTAAACATACTTTCGAACGCGATCATTAAAAAACACCTGATTCTTTTACGTAACTAAATATGAACAACTCCTAGCTTAAATTACATTTCCAAATCGATGAGTTAGATACGGTTTTTAACACTCGGATCCAAACGCACCCGGTCACTGTACTCCAAGGGTTAATGTCTCTTTTGTCATCACGCTAATCGTTACTTTTGTGTAAGTGGACACTTTATGTGTAGCGTTGTGAAACAGTGTTTCTGGTTGATCATGCGAATGGACCAAAGTTACCCTTCAGACAAGCTGCAAAGGCACTTATTAGGAAGTCCGTGGCATCCGTCCCGAAGTGGGTACAACCTTTTAAAGAAGTTGGAAACGTGGATAACTTGCTCGAGAGAGGATTAACCCGTGCGATGTTACCAAACGAGGATGCAGTGATAGTTCGCATTTTTCAACGAACCCTTACTCTAATATTACGCCAAACTCAGGTTCAGCTTCATAGGAGGGACGTAGACATTGAAATAGACACCACCAGACGCCGTTTACATAAATTGAAAATAATTGTTACATAAATCATAATTATCGCTCCACAATTGAAAAACGCCTTCTATCCGAAAAGCATGTCGCAAAACGACTGGTGTGAGCACAACAAAATTTGGCCAAGAATTTCTAAAACGTAACCTTCCCGGACAGAGCTTCTTTCTGGGCATGGACAGCCTTGAGAAAGACCTGATCATTTCCAGGTGGCAAGGTCACTCAGTATTCAATTACGCACCCGATGAAAGTGCATGTTTGGGGGCACTTTGATTCTGCAAGCATGGTTTTGGTATTCTTTTCCTCATACTGATAATCTGAATACTAAAAAGACGTGCCAAATCTATCAGAAGTGCTTGTTAAAGTCTGTTCAGAAAAAGTTTAGCCTAAACAGGAGCATCTGGGAACTTCAAAGAGACACCAATCCAAAGCAGCGCAGCTGTCTTTGCAATAAATCGAAAACGCAAAATGACATCACTATGATGGATTGGTCGACATCGTTTTCAGATGCGAATCCCTTCGAGAATGTCCTACATGAAGTTTAAGCTGAGTAGGAAGCCCGTCTACACGGTAGAGCATTTGTCGACCAGGATCCGAAAACTGTGGCACTCCCTACTCTGCGCATACACAGAGAAACTCGTGGAAAATGTGCGAAGAATGTGGCAGGCAATTATAGGCAATGGAGGCGATTGAACTCACTACTAGGTAGTTGTACAATACCTTTTTAAGTCTACTTTAAAGTACAGAAGTTCTTTTCTTCTAGGTTGTGTATTATGGAAATACTGCTGTACACTTTCTTGTGGGGCAGATTGTAAGATGCCATCTTTCATTCCTTTTCGAGTCAAACATCATTTTACATCCGTCATTTACAGTTAGATAGGTGACCTCATCAATGATTAAACAAGTAACACAACTAAAGTCAGTGGACAATTAGAAATGGTAAAAGTGTCGTTTAGCAAGTTATAAATATTCAAAGAGTTATCAATGTTGTATAATAAAATTAATTTAATGCCTGTACCTATCTAAAAGTTGAAGTATTTATCTAGCGATTCATAGTATTCATCTAGTTATAAAGTAAATTTATGTATTGTTTTGATTTTTTTCTGTATCTTTAATTCTTTTAACCTTTAACAGGCGAATGCAAGATCAATTTAACCTAATGAGGGTTTAATGTTCTGTTACCTTACCTTACTCTGCACTACAAGATCGGTATAAAGTCTTCATGTAAGAGTCAAACTTCCCCGGATGATAATGAAATCGCAACGACATTTATTTTATCATTGCACACGTTCCGTCTCAAATATAACCGGGACTTTTTAAAAATAGGAAAGACTAGTCATGGCATTTACACGATAGTGTTGATATCAGAAAAGATATCCTTAATTGATATTGTGTCAAACTTTCATGACATTTGGATCATTAGAAGTTGAGTTATAACACCCAAGGTGCTAAGTACTTTTTGTATAAATAATACTTTTTGTATAAGTATACTAATTCTGTTTTAAACTTGGTAAAAAATTTACAGAACGCATCAATTGATGCAAAAAGTATATAGCGATAATTGTTTGTCTCGTAGACAAGTGTGTCTGGTTTAAATGGTTTGAGGCGCCTCGAGAAAAGATTAACGATGATGATCCACCAGGTCGTCCAGGAACGGGGATCACCGAAGAAAACATCAAAAAAGTGCGAGAAGCAATCAAAACTCAGCCAAACTCTTCGGTACGATTATTGGGAAATGAGCAGGGATTATCAAAAGACACGATTTATCGCATTTTTAAAACCACACAGAAAGACCCAAACTTCCTCAAACCAATTGGTATTGGTTTACTTTTGGTTACTAAATTATTTTCTGTTTCCACGACTTACAATAACTATGAAAGAAAAGCGTTATGATGACTTTCCAGACATTCAAAATGCTGTGACGAGTAATTCTCAAAAACATTCCACAAAAGGACACAGCGCAGTCATTTAATATATTGCTTGACCGTGAAAATCGCTGTATCGCCGCAGAAAGCAAAGTATTTTTTCCTAAAAATTGCCTGTGTTTTGTTATTTTAAAAAAAATTCGGTTATTTTTGGGACAGACCTTGTATTATCTCTACATTGCATATTGTAAACGTGTAAACGCCAGTTGTAACAAGCTTGTAACAGGTACTATGATTTCATGCATCAACTTTAAGTTCAGTTTGAACGAAATATCGTGCAATGGATGAAAATGTTTATGTATTCGTTCACTACACCATATCCCATAACATTCGAAAGTTGGACCATTTTTTAAATAAGACTTGTGTAATTAATTACTTGTTATCAAAGACATCATAGGCCCGCTATAGTATACTCTACTGTATTTTTGTATTCTCCTTTCCATTTTGTACACTCAAGAATGCGAACCCGTTAATAAATTAACAGTAACACTAACATACAATAAAATACTTGAACAATCACGATGGGTAGTATATGTATATCCTATATTCGTCTATAATCCACGTAACATATGTACGGTTCGTACAGTATCAAAGTGAAACTCTGACAATATTAACTTATTGCATCGAGGGCAGATGAAAAAGGTAACAATTACAAATTTATAAAAACAAAGAAATCTATGCCAGGTAGTATATATCGGGACAAATGTTAACGAGAAACTACGTGGAAACAGTTTTCGTGTCTCATTATCCTCGTGCCAAAGCGCATGAAATAAGATAAAAAGACTTGTGTAATGATCAGTCTCTTAGCCAGCGTTTCGAGACTTCAACGTTGCTTTCCCGCCCGCAGACAAAGAGGCGTTCAAACGTGTGTTTTCCTCTCCGCTTTTTTTACCGTTAGTTTTTTACACGTCTCGAGGTATTGTTTCTCGAGGACGACGGGAATGAATGAATTACACCTAAACGATCCCCGGTAACACAGAATTACACGTTACACTAACTCAACCGCCAGAAGCCAATAGCGATTTTTTTTTTACTTTCATATTTGCGATGCATTAGCGAGCATTTACTAACGAGCAAAGTTTGACGCGCATAGTAGCCTCGAGGAAAATCTTCCAGTTTGCTAGACGAAACTCAATGTATGGTGCTCCTTTAACACTTTGATCACTACTGTCACTTAAAGAGAGTTGCTCAGTTCGACGGGTTCAGAAGAATAAAAAAATCATTTTTCTCATGATTCGGTACCAAACGTGACTGGTGTGAAGAAGAAGAGGATTTTGTTATATGGACCTGGAATAGTAGATTAAAGGTATGTGTACAAATATATATTTTTATATCGAAATCTGTATTAGAGCTTTAAGCTCGTTTTTTGGAGAATCACATTTGTCAACCTGGCATTATGGATAAATCGAAAAGTTATGAACCGATTCACTTGATACTTAACACACATCTATCGAGGAAGTGTCTGTATAACATGAACCAAAATAATAATTGTAACTCTATTACTTTTTCTCTGGGGTTCGAGAAAGTGCCTGATTCTAATCAAATATACGAAATTTGTTCTATTAATCGACGTCATTTCCGTGATTACTACAATATTTCAATTCTTTTGGTCTGCACTATTAAGGGCCACCTTAATATATATAGATCTTTCTATATATAGAATATAGCCACTTAATTTTTGTTCTAGATCTTCTTCAAGTGGAGTAATCTATAATGACACGAAACTACTGTATTCTTGAAGACTTATGTAGATTTGCGAATATATTCATAAACTGATGTCGTTTTTCCATTACTAAAATGTGAATTTTATCTTAAGAAATTCCTTAATTAATCCCAGAACTTCCATTCAATTATCTCTTGTTAGTTTAGTAAAAAAAAGAGACTTCAAAAAGTGCCTATTTTTTGAGCCTGATGATTCTGATGTTAGATCGTTTCTTCGTAATAAAGAGAGTTACAGTGAAGGAGATGACTTTAAAAATAAAAATGAATTAGAAACGTAAAAGTCAATATTTCTAGAAAAACTAAAAATCTGTAACTCGGTTGTTTAGAACATCGATTGCGAGACGTGGATACAATAGACATGATAATAATAACAGAAGTCGTATGTATGGATATTTCCTGCTTAGAATAGGTATAATAGATACAGTAACAACAAATAAGAAGTGAATTAACAGAGTATACTGTACCTATGGCTCGACGATTTCTATATGTATACGCTGTCTAAAATTATATGAAACATGACACAAGGGATCCATTATAGGTAAAGCAGATATCGATCAGACAAAAACTGTGAACCTATTCTAACCAGCACAGAACAACGTGAACGAAAGATTTGAATAGAATTTGAAGTTGAATAAAAATCGAATTAAAGCATCCAAAGCCGGAGAGATTTTTTATGTACCTTACCAATTTAAAGTAATCAATATTATCTTAATAAGGAAAATAGAATGAAGATTGTCTGGTGAATAATTTTTAGAATGAAAAATTATTCTAATAAAAACAGTAACTTTCGTTTATTACACAGATTAGTTGCAGGAAAGCCAATTTTCACTTCATTATACCTCAAAATAAAATGTCTTGGTAGAACTGGTATTCTAGAAGGTATAATGTTCTCTAATATAGCCTCAAGTTATTCGTTCCTACGGTTTTATGCTACATTATAAACAAGGAAACCATTAACCATGAAGTATAAGCGCAATTACAATGATTATGCATAACGATGTAGCAAATGCGTGCAGCAATTGCGTACCTTTGCAACAGCCATACATTATATTTCACTACCGACATTTGTAAATTATTGCTATTAAAAAGCAATTAGAAACGGCATCAAGCTCGACATTACGAAACCCACGTGTTGACTTCAAGTAAATTCTCATTAGGAAAAGAAGTACGTATAAAATACATTTCTCTATACAAAAGTATCAACAAAATATGTTTACAAAAATCCAATATGTAGAAAATAGAGATTTTAAATGTTGCAATTCTTGAAACGAAATGATCATACTAATAATAAGATTAAATATTTATGTAATAACTTTTATTAATATACAAGATAATTGCACAAAAATTGTACAGTGCTTTTTTGAAATGTGAATAAACATGTACGAGAAACTGTAAGTTCCTTGCCTCCATTAATTCTTACTGTTAAGAATCGCTTAAAAATGACGCTTCAGTGTAGAAATACCCCCTATTCGCCAAAAATCACATAGAAAACGGGTGTCTACACTTGAATACCCTCTTAACGCGAATATTCTTACGGTAGATAATTAGCTACTTAGCTACTGAGTAATAGTAGCCGGAAAAGAATCGCGACGCCTTCCCACGACGATTGCAATCAAAAATTCCTCAGAAACAATCACGGTCGTTAAATCGTACAATTGTTTGTTGAGCATGTGTGGGTAAGACCGCGATGGAATGTTTTGTTTAGGAGGAAACTCTGGGAAATACGGTTATGCCTCGTATATTATTAATAGATGTAATTTACGGTAGAAAGAGCTTCACTACGATAAGACAATTTTGCATATTTTTTCCAGTGTTATGAAAATAACGTGATACGATCTATCGATACTCAAGTTGAAACACAATAGAGTGGAGATCTCCCCTGGATATTCTAAGCGCGACCTTCGTGCAAGTCTACGGATTAATCCCATCAGTCCTTGAAACTGGCTTAAGCCTTTAATCGTTGAGTATTAGATTATGAGGCTATTAAATAAACTGGTGAACACTATATTCGTTTATAATTGCACAATTTATTCAAAAGCACTCGGAAGGCGCGTCTTTATTCTGGAGGAAACTTCCAGAAGTGGCGAGCAACGCGACGCGATCAGAAAACAACGACATCACGTTTTTCAGGGACGATCGGTCCCGCTCGTAACGAAACAATGTATCGTTAGGAATGAAGTTGAATCTTCTCAAGCATTGAACAAAATATAATAGATCTTTTTGTATATATATATTCATTAATATTATAAAACCAACACGCCTCCTCAAAAAAATTAATCGATTATATTTAAAAAAAAAAAAAACACACCTTCCTTGTTACTTCTCTCCTCTGGGATAAGTTACATATGGTCCAACATTTGTTGCTTGGGATTAAGGAAAACCCAGAAAAACCTAATCAGACCATTATATTAAAAGTTACATACACTAGTATACTCGTTAATATTTATTGTTCTAAACCCATTCCAGTCCTGAGTTCCAGGAATTTGACTGCCGGTAATGGCTTCGTTAATGCATCGGCCAACTGAGGAATATATTACCTGTAGGAATATATTTCAGTTTTATTACATTTTTCTCAATCTGTTCTCTTGAGAAGTGATACTTTATATCGATATGTTTTGACCTCTTGTGACCAGTCGGATTATTTGCTATGCTGATACAGCCATTATTGTCCTCATAAATAATAATTGGATTTAAAACATTTAAATCGATACTATCTGCTAATGATTTTAACCATAATGCCTCCCTAACAGCTTCAAAAAGAGCCATGTACTCAGCTTCAGTAGATGAGGCTGCAACAGATACCTGCCTCCTTGTGTTCCAAGATATTGTACAACGCTCAAACAATTTGAATAAATATCCTGTTGTACTTTTTCTGTCATTGTTATCGTTTCCTCCCCAATCAGAATCAACATAGCCATTTAAAAATTCGTTATAATCACCTCGGACAAAAGTTAATTTAATATTAATTGATCCTTTAAGATATCTAAGTACTCTTTTTAAGCATTTCCACAGTTCTTCGTTATTTTTATTTAGGTATCGACTTAAAATATTCACAGCTGTGCTTAAATCAGGTCGAGTACACAACATTACATACATCAAACATCCAATAAGATTTCGACAAGGAGCGTCATGTTTCTTATCAGAGTTTAAGGCTGTATAATTTAATTTATTTTCAAGAGGCGTACTTACAGGTTTACATTCAGACATATTAAATTTATTCAAAATTGTTTGAATATATGCACTCTGGCTCATTATTATACTATCATTACTTCTTTCGATTTTTATCCCCAGAAATAATTTGATACCCTTTAAATCTACCATGCAAAATTTATTCATTAAATAATTTTTAAAGCTATTCATTACTTCTATATCAGCTGTAGCAATCACAAGATCATCTACATAAAGTACCACATATATATTTTTCGATACATCTCCTTTATTTAAGATATAGATGCATCGATCTACAGAGGAATTTCGAAAGCCTTTACTTTTAAGTGCTTGTTCAAAAATTTCAAACCAGCATCTTGTTGCTTGCTTTAATCCATATAGGGCCTTGTTTAATTTACAAACTTGATCATCTCTACTTTCAACCCCCTCAGGAACTTTCATATAGATTTCCTCTTTCAATATACCATTTAGAAAAGCAGTTTTTACATCCATATGATGGACTAGTAAATTAAATTGATTGGAAAACGCCATTATAAATCTGAAACTTGATATTCTTGCAACTGGTGCAAATGTTTCATTATAATCCACTAAATATTGCTGACTGAAACCTCGAGCAACAAGGCGAGCTTTATATTTTAATGGATTTCCAAACTCGTCATTTTTAATAGAAAATACCCATTTACAATCAACAATATTTTTATCTTTAGGCTTTGATATTAGAGTCCAGGTATTATTAATTAAAAGAGAATTAATTTCATCTCTAATTGCTCGTTCCCATTGAACTCTATCATCTCTATTTTTAACTTCCTGATACGAATTAGGAATTTTGCAAACTAGAGATTGAGCACACATGAGGTAATCATCCGGTTTATCAAATTCATTATAAGAAATAGTTGGACGACATTTAATCCTATCACTCCTTCTTAACTCGGAAGATATTTGTCCTTTACTTCGGTTATTTTGCGATGAAGACTCTTGTATATCTGTTTCAACTACAGATTTATTAGATCCATGACTTAATTCAGTATTTTTATTTGTCTCATTTACCTTCGATTCCGATATATCTGATTTATTACTATCAGATTTATGAGACTTTACTGATTTTGACTGCATGTCAGACGAATCAGTTTCAAGCTGTACCTCTACAGGCCTGGATACCAAGTCAGTTTTATCATGGGAGTTTTTAGAATTAACCCCTTCAAGCTCTATTATTTCAGGCCTGGATACTAAGAAATTAGTCTCATCTACTATAACGTCTCTAACTACAACAAATGTACTACTTTCCACGTCCCACACTTTATACCCGTTCGGTTCATACCCAACTAGAATGCCCTTCCAAGATTTCTCTTCGAATTTCGATTGTCTAGTTTTATTATGCACATAAACTGTCGAACCGAAAACCTTTAAGTATTTTAATTGAGGCTTTCTACTATGCCACAATTCGTATGGTGTTTTAGACTCTTTTAGAGCTTTAGTTGGGGTCAAATTCATTAAAAACGTAGCAGTAAGGACAGCTTCACCCCAAAAAACCTTTTCTAAACTAGCCCCAGCTATCATTGCACGAGCCTTTTCAGTTATTGTCCTTATCATACGTTCCGATACACCATTTAATTGCGGGGTTCGTGGAACAGTTAAATGGTAACTAATACCTTTTTCAACACAATACTCTTTCATCACATTGGACAAATATTCTCTCCCATTGTCTATATACAAATTGACAATTTTTAAATTAAAACGAGCCTCACTTTTCGTAACATAATCTCGAAAAACTGAGAACACATCTGATTTATGTGTTATCAAATAGGTAACGCAATAATGACTGTATTCGTCAACAAAAGGTACAAAATAATTTTTGTTATTTATTGTCGAAGGAGTGATTGGACCACAAACATCAGAATGTACAATAAATAATGGTCTTTTAATATGGCTTTTATCCTTTGCTCTTCTAAATGGTAATCGTGTTTGTTTGCCATTTATGCAAGCTTCACATAAATTATAATTTACTCTAACCCTTTCTATCTGCCCTATATCTACAAACATTTGTTTATTCATTAATTCTAAAAATTTAGACTTTCCAATATGACCTAACCGTTGATGCCATAATTCATAACTATCTCTATCTTTACTATTTACTTGAACAATAGAATTCGCTTCATTTGAATTAACTATAAATTCAATTCCAGTTAAATTATTTAGTGGTTTACCTGTCATTATTACATTTCCATTTTTACTTATCTTAACGCTCTTTTCGTCAAAAGTAATGGTCATCCCGGCCTGCTGCATTCTTCGGACAGATAATAAATTATAAGGTACATCTGGACAATAGTAGACATTGTCTATTGTTCCTTGGAGACCCATGTTGGTGGTAACATTTATCGTGCCCTTCTTAGTCGCTGTTATAAATTCCCCGTTTTTCGCCACGGAAATTTTTATTGGCATTACCACTTCATTAAAATCTCCAGCTATATCTTCCCTGTTGACGAGGTGATCCGATGCTCCAGAATCGAGAAGAAATGTAATTTTGTTTCTATCACCGACTTCTGGTTGATAATCTCCGACCATAAATGCAAAACTTGATACATTTTCTTTTGATGTCGATGGTTGAGATAGTTGTATCGTTTGAACGGTTCTTGTATTCTTCTCAGCATTCTGGTGTTGAAGCCCTCTTTTATAATAGAAACAATCCTTCTTGATATGACCCTTCCTTCCACAGTGGTGACATTTAACAATAGGTAATGACCTATTGGGTTTGAAAAACCGTGCCTTACGTTCTTCTTGACCATACTTCTTGTACGGTTTTGGGATTTCGAAGTTTCGTTTCTTTGCAATATTGCCTTTATTTGCTTGAAGCACTTTCATACTTGTGTCACGGCACTCGTTATTCAACTTCACTTCATGATCAAGTAGTCTCGTCTTTACGAACGCCAATGTTAAATTGTCCTCCGATAACGTTTCAATTGCAGTTATTACACCGTCATAGAATGTAGGCAATGTTAGCAATAAATGCGACACTTTGTCAGTTTCTTCTAATTTTGCACCCGCTGCTGATAGTTCCGATATCAAATCATCGAACACTGTAAAGTGTCTTATCAATGACGTATCACTTTGTAATTTTAAACTTAATAATTTTTTTCGTAAAGCTAATTGTGTGGCTAGACTTTTACGTTCATAAATAGCATCCAAATCATGCAACACCTGTCTAGCACTATTATTTGTTTGTACAAAGCTAAGGAAAGAGTCTGATAAATATTCCACAATAATGTTTTTGGCAATTCTATCGGCTTTAATCCACTCATCAGTTAATGTCTCCGGAATTTGGTTATCGATAACTTTAATTACGTTTAGCTCAGTTAACAAAGCACGAATTCTAAATTTCCAGACGCTATATTTTCCACCGTCAAAAGCTTTAATGTTTCTTTTTATATTTAAACCCTCCATTGTCTTTTACAGTAACAAACGTTTACACACAAAGATTACACTAAGATGCACGCGAATATAAATGTACGATAGTTTCAGTTTTATTATTTAGTCTTCTCGTTTTCCTTTTTTTTTTTTTTCACACACAATTTACAATATATCTGGGCCCATAACTTATTAGATTATGAGGCTATTAAATAAACTGGTGAACACTATATTCGTTTATAATTGCACAATTTATTCAAAAGCACTCGGAAGGCGCGTCTTTATTCTGGAGGAAACTTCCAGAAGTGGCGAGCAACGCGACGCGATCAGAAAACAACGACATCACGTTTTTCAGGGACGATCGGTCCCGCTCGTAACGAAACAATGTATCGTTAGGAATGAAGTTGAATCTTCTCTAGCATTGAACAAAATATAATAGATCTTTTTGTATATATATATTCATTAATATTATAAAACCAACATGTATGTGTTAGATATTTAGTAAAAGCTTTTAAACATTTATCTTTATATATTTAGGAAATTGTACATTAAAAACGAACATAGTCGATTTAATTTTGGTTTATTATAAACGTTCTATAGAAAATATATATTTTAAATAAAATAAAATGAAAATTAAAGAAAATTAAACAAAGTTAAACAAAATTAACAAAATGAAAATTATTCCGTTTTTGATTTTGACTTTTAACTGCTTTGACAGCATTATAGCACATGCGTGAAGCTTTGATTTTCCATAAATTCAAGCATGAATCCAAAAGATACAATGAACATTATTTTGAAAATATTCACCCGGAAAATTCCATAACCGAAAAAAAAAGATATCCTACCAATCGATTGTCGTTAACATTTAGAAACATATTTTAAATAAATACAACTAAAAATAAAAAAAAAATTATTTTTTCTGGTCTTAATAAATTAGTCTCCGAAGCGGTTAATTGAACATTTTGTTTCTAACGCGAAATATTAAAGCAAAAACTTCCGTAATCCCCAGAGTAAGATGAACTAACAATAAGTATCGCGGTTCATGTGGACCTTTTGCCCGATTAAAAAAGTTCCGCGCGCATAAACTATGAAACAGCTCGTGTAGGTGCGAGCAGAATACGGAATCAATACTTCACACAGAATCAAGAGAAACAATCTGTGTGTAGCTCTCTGTGTGGAACTCACCGATACGAGTCGAAGAAAAAAGTATATTCATACACCAATGATGCTTATTACGAATTGACAATACTATTTTCATTATAATATTGGGTTCGAAATGATTTCACTTCCAGGTATAGTAAAACAAGTTAGCTTTATACTTAACCTCTTCAGGGACAAAGTTATTAGAACTAAAAGATAATAATTTTTGTTATTTTTCAGCTGTACTTATTTAAATTATATTTCTTAATATCAATTCCAATCAGCTGATATAATATCTGTTTCTATTTGTAGACTTTCCTAATGAATATGAATTATGTTTTAATTAAAGAAAAACTAAACGTACTGACGCTGACGTACATTCTACATACCGGGTTATCCCTCGAAGAACGGAAGTATTTAATGTTCCTACGGATAGTGCTCCCTGGGTCCGTTTGGACCCTTATGCTTTCTTCTTTGTAAACATATTTTCAATAACTCAAGACGATCTGCTTTTTCATATGACCTAGTATGAAGAATTTCTAGCTTAAATTAAATTTATAAGTTGATGATTTGTATAAAACTTTTGAGAAATAATGTCCAAACGGACATAGGCACCGCCGTCCTAGGGTTAAGTATGGCCTGGTGGACATCATTTTCGATCTCTGTTACACCGAAGAAGCAATATTATCAATTGATGGGTAAAAAGCATCGTGGTTTATGGATAGCCGTTTCTGCCACTGTATCCTCTTGCTTCAGTTTCGGTACATCTCTCTGACTCATTACGAGACGTGGCTTGATTAAAAATTATCAGGACAGATAGACACGGACATTTCGGCCCAAGAGGACGGAAAAGGATGATCGGAAGTCCGTATCCGTTCGTAACCTGCTATATGTATGTAAAGGGTGTTACAATAGTTTGGACAGATGTTAAATGTGAACGGAGCTTAAACGTCAATTGTTTTTTGAGGTTAGTTTTTTGTTTTGACATCTTCAGTTATTTACAAATTGAATCATGGAAAAGTTGAGCATTGAACAACGTGTTAAAGTTATTGAAGCCTATTACGAAAATGGACGTTCAAACAAAAGTGCATTTCGCGCTCTTCCTAATTTTTTCGGCCCGCATAATCGACCAACCGAGAGTGCTATTGGGAAAATAGTGAAGGAATTCAAGAAACCGGGTCTGTGGCAGATGTTAAGAAGCCAGTACGTGCTCGTGCAGGACGCTCACCCGAAAACATTGCTGCCGTGAGGGAGAATGTGGCCGAGAGCCCAAACACCTCTATTCGACATCGAGCACAGGAATTGCACTTGTCCACGGCCACTTTGCATCGGATATTGACGAAAGATCTGTCGTTGCACGCGTACGAAATTCAATTAACGCAAGAACTTAAGCCGACGGATCATTTAAAGCGCCGTACATTTGCCGATTGGATACACGAACAAAGATAAGCGACTAACGAATTTTCCACCAAAATCCTCTTCAGCGACTAAGCCCATTTCCACCTCAATGGCTACGTCAACAAGCAGAATTGCAGAATATGGGCTCATGAAAATCCAAGGGCAATTGTCGAAACACCAATGCATTTCACGGCGCATTGATGAGATTGAGGAGCAATTATGCCGAGATGTTATAAAAAATTTTGATATGCGGATCGACGTGTGCCGCCGGAGCTGTGGCGGACATTTGGCGGACATTATCTTTCACACTTAATTGTAACGGATCAAATAACATGTTTCATTAAAGAAATCTTCATTTTTGTACATCACTGATTTTTAATTAACGTTTAACATCGATCCGTCTTATTGTAACACCCTTTACATTAGGGCGGACCTTATTTTTCAATTATGTAATTTTTAGCACGCGGCCCCCTAAAATTGTTTCATTTCATGAAAAAATAAAGTATACAAAATTTCAGATCAATTGGACGTCGGGAAGACGTGGCACATCGAATACAAAGTTTTGAAATAGGAGTAACTGCACGCTAAACGTAACGAGTAGTGTGTTTCTGAAAATTTAAGTGAAATATTTTATACTTTCGAAAATAACATAATTCTTTAGTTATTTAGTATTTACTTTTGTCCATGTGTACATTAAAACACAAATTTAAGAATTAATTAGAATCAAATTACTACTGAAGAGTGTGCGACCATCGCAAATAATTTTAAGAAGCGTCTCAAAGCTTGTGTGAAGGCTAAAGGAGGAGATTTTAAATAATTATTGTAAAATTTTATTTAGCATTTTGTATTCTTTAAAATAAAATAAAAATTGTTTTAATTCGATCAGTTTTCATAGAGTTATCGTCTTCGAAAGTATTGCGGATATTTCATTGTCACCCTGTATAGTACGTAATTTAGCTGTAGTCAATGATTTGGCAGAACGAGGAGTCAAACTCGTGCAAGAGTTTAATGATGCACTATCACCTAATGAAGAGGAGCAATTATAATGCAAATTGTATCAGATTATAGAAAGCGCTATCCAGACACACAAAAAAACTACTCTAATGATAAATTTGTAATTTGTTTTTAGAATTGTTGTTTTGCGTCTATTAAAAAGTGTTGATACTCAATAACCGTATTTCATTTCTTCACCTCTTTATGGTATAATATTCGCCGCTTCAAATTAATAATATGGATCAGAGATTTGAGGCTTTCACAGCCCGGCATCATACATATACTGGTACTGATCAGTATCAGTGTGTCTTCGACCCCCTGATGAAGCTGGCTGCAATGCTTGCGAAACGTTGAGAAAACAATTCCACAAGGACACGGCTTATACCCGAAATCCTCAACAGTGAGAACTGTATAAACATACAGATATTATTATTTATTATGAAATATTAATTTTTTCAATTAATATTATTACTAATTTACAAATAATATAAGAAAATAACTGAAAAAACTGGTACTTTCAGTAAAATATGCAAAATATAGTATTTAACATACGTAATTAAAAAAAACGTAAGTATTACTTAACTACTATATTGAAAAACTTATATTGTGGAACTATTATTGTCAATATTGTACACAAGAAGAACGTTTAAGCATAATTAAAAGTCTTCTTCACATATTTCCATTCATACCAAATTTCATATTTATTTCAAACTTCAACGTGGATGTGCCACGTCTTCCTGTTATCCGATTAACTTCATCTTTTATAAGAATTATTATCTTACGCAATGGAACAATTTTAGGGGGCGGCGTGAAAAAAATCTGGCAACAAAATTTTCACCAGGTATACCTAAGGTCCACCCTAATGTAGATACGCGTAGTATTGTACGTATCGAAACATAGATTCGTCTCACGTGTCGAGCGCGTCTCGGCCGAGCGCCGCCAGTTGCGCAAGATGCGTGCGGCTGTTGGCCACAAGTATTGCCACGGTATCTTCGTCGGTGCAAAGTTCATCGATCATCCGGCGGACATAAATTTGCAAATTTAATGCAGCATACACACCAATCTTTTCTCTTCTCTGTGCACAGAGAGTACGCGCCACCGCGGAATTCTTTGAAAACCACAGTACGAATACAAGGTCTGATTGAAAGGTTCTGGAACTTTATGTATAAATTTAATTATTACTAATCTTAACGATAGTTACAAAAGATCACCTTTAAAGTAACACCCATTAACTCTTATCCACTTTTGACATATTTTTCCCAGTTTCTTAAAAAAAAAAAGGATTGTCTCCTGCATGGCAAATTCATAAGCAAATAAAGACCCGAGGTACCTGGTTAACAACACTTAAAGACTTCAAGAAAATTTTTTAACCTAATCGTCAGGATAGAATGGAGAAGAGTCTCCAGAAGCTCTCAGTACAAAATATGTATTATCTGGATGAATGTTGAGGGCATTGATCTAATATACATAAAATATAACAAGTGACATAAATATAACTATAAACACGCATATACAGGGCGTCTCAGCTAACTTGATCACCTCGAATAATGACTTAACAGTACACTTTATGAAAATTTTGAGGCGTGGAACTTCAATGACATCAGGGAGCACATCTTATAAGGTACGTGCTTTTTTTATAGGTGCATTTCAGAGATTTCACGGTCACCGTGATTTTTTTTAACGGAATGACCTATTTTCTGTACCATAGACCGATAGAGTAGGTATCAGATTCTGAGTAAAAATCTGTTGACCTTCATACGTCCTAAACCTAATAGTTAACTAGATATTTATAAAATAATCACTGCATTGAAATCGCCGTATGAATTGAAGTTGAGGGGCACCAGTTCGAGTATCTATAGCTTCCAGATAGTAAGTACGTATTAAAAATTATTTTGTAAATATCTCATGAACTATTAGGTTTAAGACGTATGAAGGTCAATACATTTTTACTCAGAATTTGATACTTTATCGATCTATGGTACAAAAAATAGATCATTCCGTTAAAAGAATCAAGGTGATCTTGAAATCTATGAAATACCTCCACCCACAAAAAAAGCACGTATCTCGTGAAATGTGCCCTCTGATGCCATTTAAGTTCCACGTATCAAAATTTTTACAAAGTGTACCGTGAAGTCATTATTCAAGGTGATCAAGTTAGTTGAGACACCCTGTATATAGAAAAATGTATACATAACTATGTGTGGTCGCCTTCGAAATAACTTCCTTGGACCCTTATACACGTTTGAAAGCGTTTTTTTTTTCAGTTTTCGAGTGCAACGTAGTAAACGGTACACAGGAATCGAGTCTAGCTTCTGCGATTTCTTACATAATTATTGTCTCTCGCGTGGCGAAAGGTAGTTTTTCAGTACCTTTTTAAGGCGAGGGAAGATGAAAATTTCTTAAAATTAATCGTAACTGGTAACGAAACATAGATCCATTACCAGCAGTAATCGAGCCAGTGGGTTTCGCATTTCAGCGACACATGCGAGCTTTCTTCGGACATGGTTCACCTTTCTTCACCCACTAGCTCGATTGCTGATTCGTCTCCGTACCATAACCACACCATTAATTTTAAGAAATTCTGATTTTCTTCCTTTGCCTTAAACGGGTGCTAAAAAGACGTATAAGGAGATTATCTTCATGATGATCCCATGAAACTATTGTTAAGATTAATAATAAATGATTTACATGTACGTAAAGCCCCCGACCATTTTGATCAGACCTTGTACACTGCTCGAAAGAATTAGAGGATAGCTAATGTGTGTAGTCCTGTTGCAGCCACCAAGCGAAAGAAACAATACTACATAGTGCCACAGGTTTGATAAATTGATATCTTTTCTGTACAATACTAACACTACCAACACCTAGTTATATCTGTATAAAAAAACTTTCTGAAGATTACACGTCATATTGACGGTTGCAATATATGATTCCTCTAATTGTTTTGAGCTGCGTAATATGAATTAAATGATAAGTTCAGTTATTTACAGACACATGAGGTTCAGCCAGTTGTATAATACTGGCACATGTGTGAAATGTTATCTTTGTACGACTTGAATTCTGCAATGTATTAACAAGTGATCGACAATATTTAATTGTCCGATACACTGCGCGCCGTACTGAGAAGAAGGGAGTACCTACATATCGTTTGGTAAACAGATTTAAAGTTAATGCGAGGTGACTGATAAAAACGAATCGATTGTTGATTTTCTTACAGACTGACATAATATTATCGTACATTATTAAGTAATTTATTCATTTCTTCCAAAACAAGTGTCCCCACAAATAAAAAAGCTGGGGCTTTTAAAATTTACAGTGTTTTTACATTCATAAGATAAGAATTATTGTAAGCTTATATGAGCAGTTTAAAAACAGTAGTATTGCCTTCGTACAGCTTCACTAATACGTATAGACAGCGCAGTTATAGAGGGAAATAGAAACGATTCTACTCGTTCACCGATCACTATGTCCCTCTCCCATCGTCAGCAAACCTGAAACTGGACTTCCTCACTGTCAACTAATAGCTTATGCTACAGTGGTGATGACGCTGCGATTATTAGAAGAACGACAAAGTGCATTTTTAGACAGAGAACACTTTAGCTATAATAGATTCTCTATATATAATTATTTGCAAATACCTATCTACCAAATTGTATGTATTATTTTTTCTAACTGAATCACACAAGTAATTAAAGTAAACTACATTAATAAATGAAATATAAATTATAAATAGTTTTTACAAACGGTACGACAGAGATATCTTACAGAAATAAGAAATTCTTGAAGTTCAAAAGATTAAAACATATATGAGAATATATGCACTGTAAAAAGAAATCTTCATATCAAGAATAGATTAAATTTGCAAGAAATATTTTAACAAATAAACCACTTTAAAAAAGAACCGTTCACGTTCTACGAGCGGAGAACATTGTGCAGAACAACAGATTGATATCGCTTTCTGTGACAGTATGTAACCAAATGTATTGCATCATGGATAAAATTTATCGGACCATAACCCCCGAAGATTAACAACGATGTTAATCGTGAATCATGAAATCTCCCATTGACGCGTATTCCACTCGCGTGTTTGGTCAGCATAAATTCGAGGCCCGAAAGTAAAACGTACACTTAAATGACATCACGTGAGCTCGTAGCACCTGCACACATTTGTAAACCGGCCTTTAAAAGTTACTTAACCCTCGAATTGTCTTTTATCTCCGACCGCATCAAATCCGATTTTTTTCTTTGCTTTCCGTACACGTCGTGTTTGCTCACCGACACTGATGGTTCTTTCGCGAGCGTCGTTCACCTGTTTGCTGATATAATTGTTAGACACAGCATGAATCGTGAATGAATGCACTAAAAGCTCAGTGCACTTTGTTAAGGGTATAGTGAGCAATGAAAATATTAGAATAATGGGATAGCTGGTGTTTCACTATATTCATAGATACTGTAAATTGTTTTTTAAACGATACTTTGGGGTGAACTAACTTATACTCGTATTTATCTTATAAGCTTTTATTTTCTTCACGAGACATCTTATATGGCTGAAGTAGCGCAGACGAAGAAAGAATAAACAACAAAAAAACGAATTTCCTGGGTATCGTGGGTTAAACTTGAAAATAAAGCGAATGAAAGTTGTAAGTTAAATTAATGATTTAAATTTAGGTTTAACGTGATGATACTTACAAAATAAACCAATATTTAACCCTTCAATTTCAGCATGTTTTATTGAGAGGTAAATAAAAAAATTAGTAAAAATACAGAAAATTTTTGTAGATGCTGTGATCGATGCATATCTCAGAATTTGATTAATAGACTGGAGATGTTCGTGTGAACCACTAGCTTCATGAATTATCTCAAAAAACTAGAATCAAGAAGTTTATTTCCTCGATTGACAGGCTTGTTCAATGAAAAATGAGAAATTTTTACTGATCTCAGTGAAATTCCTTTTATTTTTAGGATTTGGGACACTTTAAATGCAAAAACATTTTTAATCTAGATACTATCCGTATCAATCGGAAGCCAGACAAATAAATAAATCGATGAATATACGATTTTTGTTCTTCCATGACCTTGTACTGCCATACGTTGTTACGAAACGATTAACTGTAGGTACACAGTAAAACGACACTAATCGAGGATTAGGCGATTTGATATGACTGTTGTATCCTCGATAATTCTATTCCCTTAATTCCTTGTCGATTTACACGTATAAACACTCCAACGAGACGATTAACTATACCGTCAATTCGTACAATTAGTCACTTCGAAGCGTATCACTTTTAATGCAACTGTGAACTTGGGAATATTTCATACCTTACATTCTAATGTGTAATCATGAATAAAGATCAATCGCAAGTAAGAAATTGTCGAAAAATATGTGACTCTACTGTGAGAATCAAATCCAGATTCTGTTTCTTCCCGACTTTATCAAGATGAGGTCATTAAAACAAAAATAAAACTTCATTAAACAATGTTGATGATAGGTTTCCACAATTACGATGACCTATAACGCTCGTATGATGACTAATGAGTGTTTTTAGACCCAGAAATACACTAGTCATAATTGAAAGTTCTACAACTTTTTAATAAAAACTTTTCACAAATGAGACTTAGGAGGAAAAAAAGAAATATTCGTAATTAGCGTAAAATAATTTTTATACATTTTTGTATTATTTAAATAATAATAATGTCACTATTGTATTACATTATAGTGTGGGTTTAGGAAGACCCTGTAATAGTTGTAAACGAAAGTATTTTGCCAATGGTCGTACAAGTTTTAATGGAGAACTTTGGACTCTAATACCATAAAACTATGTTAATGGGGTCCTAATTTTCGATACTTATAACAGGAGCAAAATTAATCGGCAACAGTTTAAAAAATGGTTTAATTCGCTACAATAAGCGTTTGAAGTTGACTATGCCTATATTTGCAAACCAATTAATCACATAAAGTATCATACGAGCGAGTTACATCCAATAGCGAAAACATCAATAACTGTAGTGTCCAGAGGTGACGTTAAGAAGCATAAAACATGTCGTCGATTTTACATAAAAGAACGTTTTATTGTAACGATGGTTGTAACGTTGAATTGAGTTAGAAGTATTATACCGCGGACACGGTAAAGGACAAAAAGTTAATGAATGACAGTCGAGGAATAGCAATACTAAAGATTTCTAAGCTCAATACAAATGTCCAAATTGATAAATCTCAAAAACAAGTCTAACAACGAAAAATGGAGGTTATTATGTAAGTATACACCTCCACTGTAATACTATTAAAAATATAGCAATGTTATAAAATTATGTAAATGTAAATCTATGTAGATAATATTATAAAAAAAAAATATTTTTCCCCGCCACTCGTTCAGCTGTTAAATCGACAAGTTCTTCTCGAACCACCAGCGGCGTATTTCGCTTCGAAACATAATAATTAAAAGAAAAAACTGAACTCAACGAACCGTAATTATCAATCACCCAACTACAATGAGTAATTCGGGAATTTGGGGATAATGAGCGTGGTGAACACGTTTGTGTGTACCGCTGTGTTGCTCGTACATGAACTGCAAAAATCCAGGCGCCGCGGTGCTCGCGCGAAGGCCACAAGTGCGGCCAAAGTGTGGACAGCTGTCGTACGGGGGCCAAGAAACTATTAACGACGTTGTCGTTCGGGGACACTGTTTAGTCAGTTGCACATGTACTCGGCCTGTCGAGTTAACATCGAATCGGTATAACGCTCGAACGACGTAACCGAGACGGTGTGATCAGAATTTTTATCGAGGATTATACGTCGGATTAAGAGACAACTGTTATCGATCCCTGTCTAGAATGTTCATCCTTGCTGAACTTGTCTTTGCAACTTGGACCTATAGAACGGTGTGTTTACTCGTTCTAGAGATCCACTCAAAGACACTACATAATACTAAAAATACAGGCGTATTCTAAACCTAGGAGTTTAGAATAAGAAACTTAATATCTAATTATTATAGGTTCTCAGACCGTCCTTTGTCCCTTTTGTTTGTATACTAGGGGTGTGCGAGTACTCGTAATTTACAAGCTGAGCCGAACTCGGTTCGATTGCTCGAGTCGAGTCGAGCGTTTGAATTTTCCGAGCTACTTGAAATCAACGAACTGTTTGAAATAAATGCGAGCTACTTGAGAAACTCAAACGGCTCGAATATTTGAGCTCTCGTAAAGACTTCGATTTACTTGAAATTAAATTTTCAGCCCGTAAATGTTCGAATTACTACTAGAATATATTCGAACAGATCTCTTACTTTCGAGTTATTCATAAATATTCGAACTGCTCGAATTACACGGAGCAGATAAAAGAAGAAAATTTTATCCAACGCTACGAATAAAACACTTTGAATAAAAAAAGTATCTTCTATTCGTCGGATAATTCTCATCGAATAAATTTATACATTCGACGCTCGTCGAAAAATACTTTTTTTATTCGAACATCGAATAACAAATCAAATTTTTCCATTCTTTATTCATTATTCGACATTTTTATGTAGATAAAAATTTTGCCCGTACAAAATTATTAACTGATTACGTAGAGGATGTGTGTTTTCTTGTTGAAAACATGAAAATAAATCAGAAGCATTCAATTAGCCTCTTATATTTTTCTTCCTAACAATTAAATTAGTATTTGGTAGTAAATAGCTAAATATTCGAGTAATTCGAGCAATTCGAATATTTACGGGTAACTCGAAAGTTAAAGATCTGTTCGAATGTATCGAGTAATTCAATAATTTTCGAGCTTAAAATTCATTTTCAAGTAAATCGAAGTCTTACGAGTTCTCGAATATTCGAACCGTTTGAATTTTACAAGTAGCTCGTACTTTTTTCGAACAGTTCGTCGATTTCAAGTAGCTTGAAGAATTCGAACGCTCGACTCGGCTCGACCGACCGATCATTATTTGACTCGAGATTCGAGTTACTCGAATAATTCGAGTACTCGCACACCCCTATTGTATACAAAGCCACAATTGGATCCTTTATTTCTGAAGTCTCTATTCTGAAGTACTCCAAAATGCACTGCTGATGAAACATGAGTCTGCGCATTTCTACAATATATGTATAGTATCCATACAGTACCGGATAAATGAATTCAGACAAAGACATTTTTCGTTGTATTTGTTGTTATGGTGATGTCACTGAAGTTCTGTCCTCCGGAATGTTTACTGTTAATCTGACGCAAGCTTTTATAAAAATTACACGGAGCTACCTACGTATCAGAAAATACATATAAAATAAGTTTTATGTGTATTTAGCTAATAGACAAAAGTATTCAGACGTTTCATTCACAACCATAAATTGTAATCTGAAACAAGAGCATCACGAAAACATTATATGTAACAATATAGTAAACTTTCACCAGAAATTTTAAAACAATTTGTTCGAGGAAACCATTTAGTAAATATATCGAGTGTGGTCAACCTAAGAAAACAATAATTACACAAGACAGGCATTGATTATTTAATGTAATATAGTATTGTAGTATCCTTAATTCAAATAATACAGGAAACGGTTTTTGTCCGAAGACATTTGTTCGGTACTGTATAGGTACAGTAGATTCGGTACGGTAATATATCTTTTATATTCGAACAGATCTCTTACTTTCGAGTTACTCATAAATATTCGAACTGCTCGAATTACACGGAGCAGATAAAAGAAGAAAATTTTATCCAACGCTACGATATATATCTTTTATGTCCTTAAAATTATTTATCAGGCACATGGAATTGTAATAAAGAAATAAGTATACTGCAGATTTTATGCATTTATAGCCTACAGAGCTTTGGGAAATAAGAGTAAAAGACAAAACTTTCATTACATAAAAAGACTTTTCTATTGTATTCTGAACTCAATGAGATTCTTATGAGAACACATAAATGTCCATATTTGTACTTGGCTTTATGAATTACATACTTGATTTTTCTATGTGTGCAGGGTTCACGTAGATCGCAGGCAATGCGTTAAGAAGAAAATGTTGTTACTGGCTTAGACGAATCCTCAGACGTTCGGCGTACACTCTGTACTTACACAGTGTATTCAAAAAGTTCCCGAACTGTTATTAGATGATAGTTTCTGGTGGTGACATCTGTGTTTTAAGGCTAAATCTATTTACTATAGATCGTCTTTTGTTTATCAGCTTCGTTTAACCTTAAAAGATTTAGTCGTTTGTCTGCAGAGCACATTTAAAATTTGTCAGTTTTGTTTTGTTGTAATAATTTTTATGATGGAGCAAAGAGCTGCGATACGGTTTTGTTTTTTAAGTGGAGAAAGTCCTACAGAAACATACCAAATGATGCAAAATGCATATGGAAGTGACTGTCTCCGTTGTACACAAGTATTTGAATGGTATTCACGTTTCAAGAATGGTTTCAAGTCACTCGAAGACAACTCAAGGAAAGGGCGTCCGTCGACAAGCAGAACGGACGAAAATGTGCAGCGAGTTCGTCAGCTTCTCATGAGAGATCGCCGTATGACCATTGAAATGTTGTCAGAGGAGTTGAAAATAAGTATTGGAAGTGTTCATGCTATCCTTCATGACGAACTTGGGAAAAAAACACTAATCCGGTCAATGGTTTCTGTTATACGATAACGCTCCGTTTCACACATCGCTAACTGTGTCTTCATTTTTGGCTAAAAGTCAGTCACGGTTGTAATGCACCCTCCGTACTCACCAGATCTGGCTCCAGCGGATTATTTCCTATTTCCAAAATTGAAACTAGTCATGAAAGGAACTCGTTTTGAAGATGAGGAAGCAATCAAACGGAAAGTGACAACGATGTTAAAGAGTAACTCAGTCGAAGACTTTTCCAGATGTTTTCGGCGACTGTATGAACGTCATCAAGAGTGTATCGACAGAGGAGGAAACTATGTAGAACATTAAACAATAAAATGAAGTCTACCTATAAATTTTTTTGGTAGCAAACATAAGTCCGGGAACTTTTTGAATACACTGTATATATGTATGTATACCTACCTATAAATGACCCGTCCACAAACCAAAGTGACTAACTCCACTTTTTGAATTTTCTTCACATTTTAACACCAAACGACTCGACTGGTGCTTGATATTCTCTTATTACTGCTTTGTAGAGTTAATCATTTTGGCAAATGAATGACTCAAATGAAGGTATTGGGTTACAGGCTCTGAGCCCGGCATATAACTTGTCGATTGAGCAGCTATGTTCGTACCCTATCAGCATGAGACACAATGTGTTTCCCAATACGGATGAATCCGGGTCTAAAATTGGCGACGCGTTATTGGATTCGACACTCGCTAATACGAGGGTCGATATTAAATTGCGTGGGGCTCGAGTCTGCGGTAAAAATCGAGCCACAATTTCGCGGAATTCCATTGGGATCAACACAAGAATTCCGAGCCGCGGTTGCAGAGCTTTCTTCTCCGCCGAAGGAAGGGAAATTGCATCCATTAGTAAATTATACTTGCCTACTCTAGCTACCGCCGAGGCAGTCAAGCGAATAGAAGGGCCAGTCTACACGAAAGAGAGCGATCGTTACCTATATTAGCCAAGGTAAAAATCACTCGACCGCATTTCAATTGGAGTTAAAACCAACGGTAATAGGTGTCCCATCGATGTAATAAACGTCTGATCCTGAGTGCATCGGGGGAACTCACGAGTAGGTACTATAATACATACTGCCTTTCAAGTTTTTTACCAAGGTGGGTTACAAAAATAACTGCAAACGCATTTCTCTGAAATAAATACGTACGTTTTTGATGGGTATGTTCTGAAATTAGATTCGATTCAAAGGATATCTGATAGTTTGGAGAAAGGATGAAAACAGGTCTAATCAAGTGTTTAACCATGGCTGGGAATTAAAGCGTCTATTTAGATCCATCTCTATACGTTGGACATTTTATTATGTAATGTATATTCTAAAGTCAAACATCTGTTATGAACGATGAACTGTATCCAAATTATATCGAGAGCGTAAAGTGCAACATTTCGATAATTATGTAGAGAAATAAATATGAATGTATTAGGTATACCAATAAGTAATTCATTATAATTCCAATATGGATAGTAATATGTATATTTTAAATTCGGCGTGTATGTTTCTAACCTTCTGTTCAGTTAAAATGGCGGAAGAAAGTAGGAAAAAATAATGAATGTTGTTGAAATCAAATGGGCATTTGAATTATTTCGAAACAAATACAAAGTTTCACAAAAAACAGTGGACTACTTATTGGCACACTTAATATCTTTAATCATTGTATTGGCCTTGTTCCTAACTATCGTTACATTATGAAAAAATATATCATTCTATTAAGAGAAAATGGCATATTGATCCTGATAACATTAAAGAAAGTAATCATAATCGTACTATGTTGTGTTTGCCCCTTCTAACTATTGATTTATTATTAACATACATTTTTATTTTAACAAAATGCATTAAGGTAACCTGTAGATCACCCAGTACATACATATATGGTAACGTCAACCTGAATAAGTAAACGTAGACTAATTTTGGTGATATGTGCACGATAGATGAGAGTATTAATATTAAACGAACGAAGGAACGAACGAAGATTAGACAAGTAATTTGATAGTGTTTGATGAACTAGTACAGTCAAGTAAGGTCAGCGAAGGTAGCGAAACAGGTTTGGTGCGAAACCTGTGCGGCCGTCAAAGACTCAGTGATGGGCAACCGCGCCCGCTGGGGCACGTTGCCCGTACGGGCAAGCGGCGGGCAGCGGCGGGCAGCGGCGGGCAGCGGCGGGCAGCCGCGGGCAGCCGCGGGCAACTGTGGAGGGGATGCGAGACAGGAAACGTCACTTGTGTATGAAGTGAATTATAGATACACGCTCTCCCTCAGACATTTCCCCAACACTGCTATGTGCCCGCACGTTGCACGCCGTTGCCCACCAGTGAGTTTAGCGGGCGTTTAGTTGCTCATCACTGGTCGAAGTGTTAACACTTTCAAGACTGACGGAACAATAGGCTCCCCCAGATAACTCTTACAGTGTCTGCGAAGAGATACACATGCGCCGAAATTCAAGTACTTATGCTTATAAATGAACTTTATAGAGAAAAGGTTGTATGTAATTAGATGTTCAGCATCCAAGGTGAAGGAACGGACTGTAACTGTATGTTTAACGCTCGCATGACGGACGTGACAGCGTATCGCTAGGTAACACGTGACCCATACTAGACACTACATATGTATATGTACTGTACATATAAGAATATTGTTAGAAATATGCAAATCATATTTTGGCGCAATGAAAGTCAAATAAATAAGGTAGTCGGTTACCTGACCGACTGATTACGCACACAGAGACAGTAAAAAAAGATGCGTGTAACGGAGCCTCATGTTTAGAAGACAGAGAACTCCGAGCAGTTGTTTAAACCGGTGCGTGCAAGACTGTGTCTGTTTTTACGCCTGTACTGCCGTTCGTTTAATAAAATACAGTGCGTTAAAAAATGATACAGCCACCTACGTTTCGCTATTGACTGGATCTTGATTATTTTCTTCGCGATGCAAACGAATTGTAACTTTTCCATATATTTTTTTATGCATTACCAAGAACTGTGCAAATTATTGCTTATAACCTAATTGATTTTCATAAAAAATGCAGAGCAGTTAATTATTTAAGTGCCAATATTAAATAGCTTACAAAAAGTCGAATATTAGTAATTGTTTAAAAAAACTTATTTATCACTTATATTTTTGAAATTCTATCTATGAACTAATACATTTCCAAAAGGTAAATACACCAATGGTGCTGAAAAGTTGATGACATAATCTATACATAACCTATAAAGCAAAATTTCAGTCAACTAAAAACTATCGACTAAATAATCGATAGTATGTTGCGTCTAAATAATCATTAGTCCATAGTTTAATTTAGCCGTGGTGCCCATCACTACATTCATGCGTGATAATGCTTCCGTTCATGCGTCACGAAGAACCACCGAATGGCTAAAGGCGAAAAATGTGCCGACTCTCGCCTGGCCAGCGAGGTCCCCAGACCTCAATCCAATAGAGAATTTGTGGAGTATACTGGTTAGACATGTATGTGACGATTGTCAATTTGATTCAACAGATCAGCTGACGGTGGCCATCGTATAATCATGGAACAAAATTAACACCGAGGTGCTAATGAATCTAACAAATTCCATGTCAAAACGTATGAATCTGCTAATCAAAAGTAACGGAAAACCAATGAAATATTGAAAAATTACTATATGGTCTTTATTACAATTGTTTAATAAAATAAATTAATTATCCTTTAAGTGGCTATATCATTTTCAACACTGTACATGCCTCATCTACGTGCGCTATACGCGGAATATTCATCCTATAATAATAAACATTATATTAATTTACAAGAATGTATAAAAAATAATATAAAATTTGCATTTTTGTAGAAATTGATTTTCCTTCGTTTGCCAGGCATATCCTTTTTCCTCAACGTATCGGGGCATACCGAACGAAGTGATCCAGCCATCGTTATGCGACGGTTAAGCTGCGCATAGTGTGTGTTTTACACCTAACCATTCATAATGTATGCATTATACCTAATCATAATTACCTTATTCTATCAACCATTTGACTTTTGTTAACCATTTTGTAAGACGTTTCATTGAATGAACCTTCTAGTTGTTATTATATTTTCTGTCAACATTGAGACCTAATGAGACACATGATTCCCATTTACAAAACTATGCTTAATCTATTTTTTCTTAATATTTGAGTGTATTATAGTTACGTATTATTATATTATTGAGTTTATGGCGTTAAAAAAAAAATCCGTCTCGAAATGGTTAAAGGAAAATCTGCTCCGCGAGATCGGTCTCGTTATTAGTTCCAGTCCACGATTCCGTTTCATCGCAAAAGGCGACCTATGGGGTTCGCTACATTTGTGGATGCCTGAGTGGCTCGTGTGTCTGTGCTCAGCCTTTGTGCTCGACACCATTTTCAGACATTTCTGTCCGTAATTAGGTACCAAAGTGCATCGAGGGTGCAGCTTCGATCGGCAAACGAACTCATTAACGGTGAAAATCATCAACTAATGATCCTCTTACGTCTATGCTTGCCCACGCTAGCAGTCTTTCTCGAGAGATAATAATTCACAGTCCAACAAATTTAAACTTTTTTTTCTGATCTGCAATATCCATTGGAAGATCCTGATAGAGTTTCTCATCCAGATCACGAATCCGAAAGCTGAATTTCTCCATCTTCCTCAGTTTTTGAAAAACATGAGCTTTTGTAAAAACATCCGATTTTGACAACAACCGACATATTACGCGGAAACTAAAAATGCGAGAAAGTTCAAGTTAATCTTGAAACATAGAGGAGAGTTTCCTCAATATAGCAGTGTACATATATAGTTATAACATTATATGATCTTTAATGGCTGTAAATTACCATGAAAGTTAAAAAAAAAAGAGTCGGTGTGCGTATTTTCTATGCATTATTTTTGCATTTTTACGAAAAGTTCTTTACTTAGCACGAAGTTGCTATGTACATAGTATCGGGTTCAATAGACATTTGTGAAGAAAAAACCACCCAGAAAAAGTTTTGGAACGGTTTCTAATTCGAACAGGTCCGGAAAATATCTGTCGGCAACATGTAAGCAGCATTTTGCCGCCACGCGGCCATTGCTCGCTTATGTCGGCTCTTCAGTGCCGTAGCTACTATGTTAGGGAGGGACGTCAAGTGACGTTTAAGAGATTTCCAGAGCGCCTGTAATAAAACTCTTACTTCTCGGCCTTCTCTAGACCTCAGAAAATTATATTAATTTTCTTCCTCGAACAGTCTTTCAGAAGCATTGAGCAGTGAATTTATTAAAGAAAGATGACTATGAATAATGCTTATACA
Organism: Dufourea novaeangliae; assembly: GCF_001272555.1. NCBI lineage: Eukaryota > Metazoa > Arthropoda > Insecta > Hymenoptera > Halictidae > Dufourea > Dufourea novaeangliae. The sequence continues at coordinate 125,320 of NW_015374216.1, read as the reverse complement.
TATAGACTTCGCGTTGCCTCCAAATATTGTTTAATGTGTTTCACATATTTCCATATTTGAGCAAGTGTACAGAATCTAGTAAAATAATAATAATAATAATCATCCTGTAAACTTAATAACAATTGAGGGTGATTTTTAACGGCTTCTTATTAATAAATCATACGTATAATACATGCATTGAATTGCAAATCATTGAAATAATTTCAAACCGAAAGAGATCGGGAAACGTTAATTAGAATTGCGGCAGTAGTTTCCAAGAATACATGGAAAACATCGAACATTTGTACATACGACAAGGGAGTGCCCATTGGACGGTACTATCGCCGTTGATTACGCGTAGCTACGGCACTGAAGAGTCGAGGTAAGCGAGGTAAGCGCACACGTTGTCGACTGATATTTCCTCGATCTGTTGGCAGTAAACACCGTTCCGAAACTTTTTCTGGATAGGTTCTTCTTCATACATATCTACAAAATCCAATACTATGTAGTAACTATTTTATAACTACATATATAGACTGTTATATTCAGGAAACACTCCTTTATATTTCAATATTAAATTAAACTTTCTAGTGTTTTTAGTTTTCACGTAATACAGAAATGTCTTGACAAGTGTGAGACGGCTTGACCACGATAAGTGTGAAGTCGTCATCCCCATCACTGGGGAAGGTGGCCGTGGAACCAGTGAAGCGTATAATTTTTTGCTCCGCGCGCTGCGGCGGCTTCCCTTTCACAAGCCGACGGCTTCCCTTTCACAAGCCGACGGCTGATCGAGGGGAACAAATGCAACGATGAAACTTTTTGTTTTTGGTTCTTTGTTAACGAAACTTTTACGAATATATTCGTGAGATATTTCTGATTAAAATGATACCAAACACGATATAATTTGGACCATATTTACTTGTGATTTATCAGAAGCGATAATGAACGAAAATGAATTGTTAACACTTTCTACATGATTAAATATGATCCAAATTATATCGTATTTGGTATCATTTTAATCAGAAATATCTCACGAATATATTCGTAAAAGTTTCATTATCAACGAATCAAAAATAAAAAAATTTAATCGTTGCATTAGCGTTGTATCACCGATACCCGGGAATGTAATCTTTTCTTGATCTCCCCTCGTTCAGCCATCGCGTCGACCCGTCGACCCGTCGAAAACAGTCTCTTTCTTCTCACCGACTGCCAAGATAGACTCGACGGACAGAGGGGGAAATGTATATATATATATATATGTACGACGCTTCGTCGAAGCGATTAAGTGTCAGCGATGCTTAGAGAGCTGTCGATGTTACAATGGTAGCTAGATCATCTCCAGTCACACGTATTTTTATTATTGGCCGAATCGGTACACACACGATCGGACTGTGGGACTAGTGATGGGCACCATCGACTAAAAACTATCGACTAAGTCGATAGTAACCAACGACTACTTTCAGTCGACTAATGTTTTTAATCGTTGACTACTTTAGTCGCTTGAAGCGACTAACTTCAGGCGAATAATATTAGTCGCTTGAAGCGACTACTTTCAAGCAACTCGCTCGAACTATCGAGCTATTGATCGCTATTGACTGGATCTTGATTATTTTCTTCGTGATGCAAAACAATTGCAATTTTTTCATATATTTTTTATGCATTACCAAGAACTGTGCAAATTATTGCTTATAACCTAATTGATTTACATAAAAAATTTAGAGCAGTTAATTTTTTATATATTTCTAAAAGGTAAATACTCCAATGGTGCTGAAAAGTTGACGACATAATCTATACATAACCTGTAAAGCAAAGTTTTAGTCGACTAAACACTATCGACTAAATAGTCGATAGTATGTTGCGACTAAATACTCATTAGTCGATAGTTTAATTTAGTCGATGGTGCCCATCACTATGTGTGACGAAGAGAACGAACGAGACACATCGAGACCGAGTAAGTTAAGGCGAACCGCAGCGATTACAATGTAACCATTGGCTGGTGGCGGCGTCGCAGGCCAGCTCACGCAGTCGAATCAAGCAGAAAGAGATGCTTTCTCTTTCTGTTTTTCACTCGTTTGTCCTTTTCTATGTCGGAACACTACAAAGGCGAGCGGCCGAGACTCAAGCTTCGAGCAAAGACTGATTGACGAGGTGCTGACAACTGTCCACGCTCATCGTGAGTGTGACACCGCAGAACTAGAGATGGCGTGAACTGCTACTTGTGAATCACTCGTGATTCGATCACGTTCGTTCCCAATCACGGTGATTTTTCACAGTGATTCCTGATTTCTCGTGATCGTTTCTGATTGGTGGAGAAACCTAACAGTTCTTTACACGCGACACATAATCTGTATATTTTATATTAACGACATCAAAACAAAAATTCGAGTTATATCGTATAAAGTGAAGGAATAATTAGAAACAATGAATAAATTAATGATTATAAATTATAATCTACATGTTACCTAGCAAATCATTCTTTTAGAATTTCTTGTTTTTTCTATTGATTTTTACAAACACAAATAGTAATATAATTCATCGTAAAATCATATTGAATACGTTTTTCTGTTTAAAGATCAAGGACTTATGATCGAAGTGAGCAAATTCACTGAAGATAACAAAATCGCAATCACGATCGTAAATGAAGTTAAATCACGACCGTGATCGTGATTCGCTGATCACTGTGATAAATCATCGTTAGTGATTTTGAACTCCATCTCTAATACGGACGCGTTATCACACCGGACGGTGATACTATCCCTCGGACCAGATCCCAGATTCCGCCGTCTGGCAGACGACAAACGATACCCAGAGACGAAAAGCGATCTCGGTAGACGGAACACAGAGCAGACTCTCCTCTCGCGCGTCTTTCGCGAACAAACGATCCGGACAGATTTCCGAGGAATCAACGAGACGACGCGACGTCTAAACAAACGATGTTCCTCTTCCGGACACGACAGCAACTTTCGGATCTTTAGCTGCGTTCGAGGCGTTGAAAGGGGATCTTGATTTCTAAGCGTTTCACAGTCACGTGTGTGCGCTTTAGCTGCACCGTTCTCCAGTTCCTCGATCACGGATCTTGGACTTTGTTTCCCTTTCGACGAGAACAAGATGTGGGAAGAGACGAAACGAAGGAGTTTTTATTTCACTGATTAGGCAACTGTTTCGGGTATTAAACGAGTCGCATTTCTATTTACTGGGCGAGTTTGCAAGACTGTTACTTGCAGGTGGTAATTTACATCTCGGAGGTCTTGATGAATATGACTTTGTGAAGATTTCTTTGAGATACACTTCATGGCAGGTGTTCGAAGTGACAGCGTCAGTAGTGTTGGATGGTGAGATCTTTTTACTGTCAGTGGTGACTTTTACTTATTGTGTTGCATGCATTGTATTCTTTTAATTTGGGAAGAGTTTGTATTTGATAGGGTCTTAGATTTTGGGATCTTTGATAAAGAGTGTGGCTAAATTGTGATCATTTATGCGTTGAGACTAATAATTGGAATAGGTTTCGTTAGTCTATCCGTTTTGTTGAACGTAAAGTAAGAATTATCAGTGTGGGATCTACATCGATTTCGCCCGTTCAACCAGACCTGACTTCTGTTAAGGAGGACCGCGTGGTGGCACTAATGCAGTGATGGGCAACCGAGCCCGCTCGGGCATATTGCCCGCACGGGCAAGTGGCGGGCAGCCGCGGGCTCCTGTGAAGGCGACGCGAGGCAGGAAACGTAACGACATATTTGCGTATTGGTATTCCTTGACATTTCTCGCACATTTTAATCTAAACTAGCGTATCACTCGTATAGATTAATAATCATTTATGTTTCTTTTTATTCAAAATAAATAGAAGCAACCTGATCTTGTGTCGGCCACGCGAAACTGGTGCCTTTATATTAAGTACTATTATGTATAAGTAGTCTTTAAAGCAATTGTTATTAAATTTATACAAATACCATTGTAAATTGTATATTTTCTTACGATTTTTCAATACAAAACAGTCAAACCATACATATGCGTTATTCATTAATCCCGCACTATCTCCACTCCTATTCCTCATATCAATTAACCAAAAAAGTAATAACAGAATAATTAATTCTAAAACTTTTAAAAAGGCGCGGGAAAAATTGGGAATGTATGGGACATTTTGTGGCGTCCCCACCACTTTGGTGGCGAAAATTGGAACTAATTCCAGAACTTAAAACGTGCTGGTTTTTCCGCCATCTTGGATTCAGAAAAGTGCCGGAAAAATTTGGGAATTTATGGAACATTCAGTGGCGCCCCCACCACATTTGCGGTGAAAATTGGAACTAATCCCAGAATTACTTCGATAGTTCGCAAAGACGCCACCAGATGGCTACCATTTTTTGATAAATTTCCTGATTTTGCAGTTTTTCCGCGCTTTTTCAAATTCAAATTTCGCGCTAAATTAAACTTAAAATTTATTTTAATGCAATTTTAAGTAAGTTTACCAATTTCTATTTATTTATTTATGGAAAATATGAGATAGCCGTAGTGATAGGCTTAATAAACAACACATATGTACCACTTAACCGTTTTTTATTGAAAAAATCTGATGAAAATACACAATTTACAATAGTATTTGAATAAATTTCACAACACTACTTATATATATATATATACGAGTTCACAATATATTTGTAACAATATGTGCATAAATTCAGTAAAATATGACTTAAATATTATTCAGACTTATAACAATAAAAATAATTCCCTCTTCTGTAACTTGTAAATCTTCCATACGATGTTCAAAGCTTCATATGGAATAGTAGACACCTGTGGAGGGGTTGCGAAGCAGGACACATCACGAGTCACGATATTGAGCACAAAGGAAAATTAGCTAAGCCACATCAAGAAGGCGACGACATCGAAACAAGCATGGGACATATTAAAAGAGATGCATGAGTCAAAAGGACCCGTGCGGAAAGCTGTCTTGTATAAACAATTATACCGGACGAAAAGGGAACGGCATCAGAAAATGGCGAAATATATTGGTGACTTCGTAAACGTGGCGGAGAAACTGGAAGAGGCAGGAATAAAAGTGCCAGATGAATTATTATCAATCATGTTATTAAACTCGCTGCCTGCATAATACGAAAATTTTTGTGTTGCAATTGAATCTAGAGATACCATACTGGACATTATTGTTCTAAAATCGAAAGTAATCGAAGAGGAAGCCAGACGCGGGGAAAAGAACGAACAGCAAGAGTTAACAGATCACGAAGCGTTAATGGTGAAAGGCAAAAATTACATCACGAAGATCAATAATCCACAACAAAAGGGAGTCTTTCCAAAATCAAAATTCCAAGGGAAATGCTTCAATTGTGAAAAGATAGGGCATAGATCGGATCAATGCAAATTGCCAAGAAAAATGGCCGCCGGCAGTAGAAGAGTAGACGCCATGTTCGCGGAAGTTTTATCGGCAGAACCGGAAAAGTCGATAACGTGGTGCTTGGACAGTGGCGCCACAAGTCACATGTGTAACGATGCGCGAAAGCTTTCGGATTAGGCATTAAGCAGAGAGGATGCAGATTTGTAACTAACCGCCATGAAGTCAGAATACAACTCGTTAATGGAAAATGGTACCTGGGAAATGGTACAACAGCCAAAAGACAAGAAAATATTCTCGAACAGGTGGGTGTTCAAAATAAAAGGGGACCAAACGGGAAATATAGAAAGGTATAAGGCTAGGTTAGCGTGCAGGAATTGATTTTGAAGTCCTTACAATTTATTGTGACAACCAGAGTGCAATCCAACTGACCAAAAACTATATATATCATGGTAGAAGTAAACATATAGATTTAAGGTATCATTTTATAAAAGACGCTGTTAATGATAAGCAAGTTGGAATTGAGTATGTGACAACGGATCAAATGATTGCCGATATTGTTACAAAATCACTTGTGAAGTGTAAGCATGGATGTTGTGTAAAATTAATGAATATGGATAAACGGACAAAATCAATAGGGGGAGTGTTGAACGTAAAGTAAGAATTATCAGTGTAGGATCTAGATCGATTTCGCCCGTTCAAACAGACCGCGTGTGTGAGTGTTAAGGAGGACCGCGTGGTGGAACTAATGTAACTCGTTCTGCGGGTGCGCTCGCGAAGTGTGCGTGTGGCCCCGGTTGCCTCCTTCTTCTTCTCGAACAGCGCTTAGAGTAAGCACGTGTCGTCACGATTATATATATACAAATAAACCTTTTTCTTTTTCTTGTGGAACAATAAACTATACATATATTTGTTTATCGTTACTTCGTTAATTGTGCATTTTCAATTCTTCAAAACCACTAGCCAAAGTTCTGACACTTTTAAATTGAATAAATCGAATTAGTAAATGAATATCTTTTGAATAATAAACATTCGAATGTTTAGATAATATTAAAGAGTAAAAATTCTAATTAAGTTTGATTACAGTAGATTCTAATGTGCTGGTTTTTAAAAATTATACATCAGTGTTTGTCTAGACACAATATTTATGATGTAAGGAACAGAAACATTGTGATGATAGTTTTTAACAGGAGTATGTTGCATCTCAAACCGATAAGTTCAATTGAAATTCAATTGAAATGCTGCCAGAAGTCCTACATTTATTTCAAAATCATGCTTCGTAATCATTATAATGTTATTATTTACGGACTAAGTTAAAAAAAATAAAAACTGAGTGTAAATTTACCCTCTCTCTGAAGGAATTTTTAAAATATTAATGTACGGAAAATTTAAGGAAAACTCTATTAAGTATACACGCTATAAAGATATAAAATTCACAGTCTAGTTTACAGTTACATATTGTGGTATATCAGAAGCAAATTTTTTATTCTAACCTTATCTTCTTTGAAAAAAATGACTTGTTACTTGTCAGGCGACAAATTGAATAAATTTGCTACAGCTTCTGTGGGCTCCGAATAGATGATAAACGAAGAGCTTGTTGTTTGTCCCTCGATAGAAGCCAGTTTCGAGGCACACCTTGAAATCAAAGAGCAATATGCGAAGACCGTCTGATCAGCGCGGGGAAGTTGAAATATTAGTAGTACCGGTAGAAACTGTCAGCATTTTAGTCGCAGCATCAGCGTACGGAATCGCACCAGGAGATCGCTCGAGCAACACTGAAATCTTTCACGATATCGTGATACACGTATGACATGATCAGAAAGCACTATCGACGACGATATGATTGTGATTTGATCACGAAATTTTATTTCTGCATGCTAGCAAATAATATGTCATGGACATTTATGATTCCTACGAAGCTTTAGAAAGGAAATAATATAATGGAAGAAATGAACGATTTAAATTTTCAGTTGTTTTTTGTTTTTACTGTATTAAATAGGTATATAGGGATAAATTATGCTAGTTGAACAACTCGTTTGACTCGATCTATTACAAGAAGTATGAGAGAACCTGATCAAATAAAATTCAACCATCGTTTCGTACTTTTTATAAGGATAAATTAATATACATATGCATGTGCAATTATGTAGAGTTATACTTTTTTATATTAGTTCAATATCGAACAGTTGAAGTTGCTTATTTACTTTGGACACTTCAATTAAATGTAGAATATAATAAATCCCCTTATGCATATACATACGCATGATTGAATGAAATAAAAATTAATATTTTATTCGACAAAATAAGACAGTGCACTTAGAAATACATTAACAGATTTAAATATATTCTCTGCTATTTGATCAAAAATTTTAATGAGAAGGACATTTAATTTCTAAGCAGCAGTGTCTAAATTTATTGTATAGATTAAATACCTCTGAAATTAGTACCTTAATTGTTAGGAGAACATTATATTTTTTGTGAAAAATGAAACACTTCATCTATTATAATGTATTCAAGTATACGAAGTCTGTCTACATTCCCCGTCGAAAACTTTTGTTATTTCTTGAGTTCTTAAAAGATAAATGAAAAACTGAAAAAAAAATAAAATAATGCTCGCCACTGTGCTTTCCACCTAAGCTCAACTTGAGAACACAATAAACTGAAAGCAATTCATGTTCTTCAAAAAAGTATCCATTCTTGCTCTCAAAAACATTCACTGTATTCTTTAAAAACTAAACACATAAATTATTAGCCAATTCTAACATGAACAAGGTCATTACTTATTAGTACTTTATTTGACTGATCGAATTGACATTAGAATCGACCTATAACATAATGCGCTGATAAATTTCACTCACTCCGATCTCCACCGGTACGTACTAATTAACCACTGATAACAAAAATAAAAAGCGACAGTCAACGACGACAATGCAAAAAAAAACATTCTTCTAATTCAGGAAATGTTGTGTGCAAGTTTTCGACGAGAAGACCGTTGAAGTTCCCGTCGAAGCGTTCCGAGAAACACACACGCTTCCCACCACCAGCGTCTGGACTTTTGTAAAAGCTTTTCCGGTCGGGCGTGCACGACACAGCTTGTGAGCATAATATCGTAATTTTTCTTTTCTGTTCGTTTCGTTAGAGCTGCTCAACTTAGCGAGCCTAATGCGACGCGGTGACCACACGTCCAAACATTTTTCGGGGTTGTTACCCCCAGTGTGGCGAGTAGATACGCGTGGTTAAAGGCTTCCTCGATTAGTGATGAGTCCACTTCAGCTTACTGAGGAACATCAATTTTGATCAACGATATATGTTCACAGAAACTCAACTGTGTACAATACGACTCATAAGCCCGTACATATTAAGGGTTCATGGTCAGAAATTTTCAAAAAATCTATTTTTTTTACTTTCTACATTTTCTTTAAGTACAACATCTCGAGAATATTCTGTGCAAGTTTTAAGATAGTCTAATTAAAAATGACAGAGTTACAGGCGTTAACCGATGAATTTATATAAATGTAAGCTTGACTTGAAACTTTGAACGCGTTTTTCTCGAAACTACATTTTTCAATCGGTGATCAATATTTCTCGAAAACTACTGTGCCGATTTACATGAATCCTTTTGAGCCTTATTTCAAATCAGAAAAACTTGTCCTTGAACGAAGGATTCTTTTGTTCGTTCAATACTTTTTGTTTTAAATGACCAAAAACGAGTGATTTTTTTAGGTGAAAATCGCACTTTTTCAGTAAAAACGTTCGCCATTTTGTTCCTAATCAACATTTCAAGAACAAGATTCGTTGTTCCATTACATAAATCTTACTGAATTTTTAATTTCAGTTGAACCGTTACGAAGTTGCAGTGATCACGGCAGACCACTTTTTGTGAAGAGACATCCGGGAGATCGCTCACCATTTATTCACTAATAAATATTTTTAAATAAAAAAATTACCTTATACTCTAGAAACTGCAGTCTTTGAAACGCAAGCACATTTTTTCAAAAAGTACTTATAGTTTTCGAGAAAAAAAATTCCTAAAGAATACTCTCTTTTCGGCCTCCTGACTGAGCATGACCCCTTAAGGTGCGTATCCAACTAGAGATGTGGCATATTGGTTTCAATACCGATAATGCTTATCGATATATATTTTTTCGTTGAATATCGATACATAAAAAATATCGTTCAAAAAGTATCGATATTCATGATATGGATATGAAAATTCTATCTATTTACCAATTAAAAAACAGTTCAAGACCTTCATTCGCGATCTTTCATTAAAAGTTGTTTCTTAGAATTTGGATCGATTTTGTTCAATCAAAACAGATTGTGTAAAAAGATAATTGTGTGTAAAAATATATGGGTATATAAATTTTTAAATGCCCCAAAAAAGGTTTTACTTTGGGGAGGGAGGGGGGGGGAGGGAGTATGCTCATTTGGGAGTATTTCTGAAGTAATTTAACCAAGTTTTATCAAAATCAAAATGTGGACTTTTTCTTAAAAGCTTCAACTTTCGATTGCTACTAAAGAATCACAAGGACAACGATAAAGTTATTGAAAGAAAAAACGTTATAATAAAGTCTTTTTAACACGAGCCTTATGGAACTATAGTTGATACTGAGAAGTTAATCACTTCTTATTCAGTTACAAGGAAATACATTTTCATAAAAAATTAAATGGTTATTGAATTTTTTTGTTAACGATCAAATGAAACTAAAACTTAAGATGAAAGTATACAAACTTAGGTTTCAATGCGTTTGGTAGTTCCTCCTACGCATGTGTGCTATACGCGTCAATGTCACTTGATTTCCTTTGTTTTTTATTCGACAAACTTTCCAATTTTTACTTAAAAATGTTTAAAAATTTGATATTTTTACCACAATAAAGAAAAGGAATTTTGGTTTTTTTCCACTTATTTGTAAATTTGTTTTCCATTTCAGTATTTTCAATTAGTTTAAAATATTAATCGTTCCAATTAATTTGGTAAAATTGATAAAAAGAACAAAGTGCCATATAGAGCCCTAGCTAGATACGAACAATTGAATGTACTTTAAATTATTAACAAAGAACATCGTAAGATCGTACAACAACGAAAGTCCTGCTTCCGAGGGGTTCGCAGTCAAAGGGTTAATGTTTCGAGAGAACGATCGATCGATCCGCATGAAACACACGGTTTGTTTTTCACGAGAATGTCGAAACGTTCCCACTGTGTCTCGATGCGATTACGCGCCGCGCAAAAATTCTTACGGCAACGGGAGAAATAATAATTCAAGGCCATCGTCTTTCGAGCGTTATCTGTCGATGCACGAAACCCAGGGAACTTTCCACGAGCTTTGTGCGGTGTTCCGCGTGCGTTGGCTGCGTGCACACGTTTCCGTTCTAATGTGCAACTTTCCAGACACGGTACAACCGTTCCCATCGTAGAAACAGGGAAAAAAGAGAAAGTGGCATCCAGTATATAACCTTCGATCGGGACGGTGTTCCCAGCGAGCTCCCCGAACTCCCTTTTCTACGTCGTATTTGACATACCTGGTGGCAGAGTTGGGCGCAACTTTATTCGAATGATACATCTCTGAGAAGCAACATTTAAACAGTTAATGAAAATAAATAATTGTTCGCCGAGTGTCTGCTAAATCAAAAGAAATATTATTTTATTATAAAAACTCGAATTTTTATGCTTAATCAATGGTGAAATACTTTTTTTAATCTTTTATCCCTTACTCGAAACTCTTTATCTAGATAATTAATCTGCTCGCCTCCGCCTGATGGACACGGCAGAACGTGAACAGTGTCGATATTAATAATGTTTTGATGGTTTAAAGTTTTACGAAGTTGCTTTGCTTCTTTTGAATTAATTTATGTAAAGTCGCCCAACTTCGGCGTAACTTAAACTTCCGTTTTGGAAATTCATTGTTGTAAAATATTAATATAGTGTTTTTCATTATGAAATCGCAGCTTGGAATCTATAAAGAATTTTTTGCAATTTGGTTGTTGTCAACATCGTACATATTTATTTTCTTGAAAGTATGTAAATGAATGCTAATGAAAGTAAAGAATGTGTCATAGTAAAATAGTGTTGCAGTTTTTGTTTACCAAAGGGGTTACAGAAAAATGTTCGATAAACGTAAAGCTATAAGCACTGTTATCTTTGTTTTCTTCTTACACGTAAATAGCAATATGTAGTAGTTATAATCAGGTTACTCTATATGACACCGAAAGCAAGGTACACCGTACGTAAACACGATTATGAGCCTATATTTAATGGTGTTTTCTCACCGAACTTTACTGCAAATAGACACTTATATCTTGGGACACGAGGGATGTTTGAAGTGTTCGGAACAAGCTTCTAACTAAGTTTAACCACTTAATTGGTAGACAGCCTAAAAATTCTTCGAAATAGTCGGAATATCATTTTTTCCTAACAGATGATTTAATATGCGTGGGAAACGTAGAAGATGGAACGTGGAATAGATACAAATTAATCTAGAAATATTTGGCTATTTTAATAGAAGAAATTTCAAAACTATCGAGATTATCCGTTTTGTTTTTAAACAACAGATTTCGATAAAAGAAATATACTGTTCCGAGCCAGGGCTAAGCGGCTGCGAAGCTTTTAAAGAAGTTTTTTAGAGTTTGTTATGTGAACGAACCTGTGCCTATTTCATCACAGGGAGCCACTAGGATAGGTTGTCGTGGATGAACCTGAGTCTATTTCATCTCAGGGAGCCACTAGGATTGTTAGTATGGACCTCGTAACTTTAAGAATTCAGTACACTTCGAGCGGTAAAAGTGTGCCTCTGTGGGTTCGCTTCTAGCTGGGAATTTAGATATTATTCTAGAGTTGCAATGAAGAACACTAAGTTATAAATATATAAATATGTAAAAGTATATTCAACAAAGTAAAGATTTCACAAATGTTAATGTAAGTTGTGATCGCGGAAGCTAATTCCAACGTTCTCGGTTTTCACGCATTGAAAAATGCGGGGGCTTGTTGTACAGAGTTCAGCTTACTTTTAGTATGCTTGAAAGGGACTCTAATCCATTGCACTCCGAGCAATTTTTAATATGACCTATCAGCAACTCCGAGTTATTTTTACTATGAGCAACCAGCTACTCCAGGAATATTTAATTTTAACACACAATTATACATGCAATGTAACAGTAGAGGCCCCCAAGGAAAAGTGAAGAATATTTTAATTTTTAAATATATAAAAATACAAAGTTGCTTCTACATAAATTTCGCCGCTGTCGCCGCAGCGGAGTGCAAAAGGTTAATGTCCGATTTTACTAACTAGACTTCTGGTATGAGTATGACCCGCGGAAGTGCTGCACCTGTCCCTTTTTATACCCCGAAAATCGAGTCTAAAAGTAGTGGGGGACACGCCTGTTCCTCAACGGAAACTGTTTTCCAAGAAAATCTGGCCACGCCATAACACCCCGTGAGCAATTACGTAATCTGACCGGATGCATTACAACTCCCGATAGGGTTAAGAGGTCACGAGAGTGTCTTCCTACGTAACAATACTAACCATGTACAACATTGTTAATTGATTAAGTAATAATTTATAGGGTAAGTTGAATTTTGTGTCATGATGCATAATATTCCCAATGTGGCAATTGCATATTATTTAAACTATAATAAACTTAACTATCAATCATCAATGACATTTATATGTTCATCTCTGAATCGTACACCAAGTATACATTGTAATTTTTGTGTAAAGAACATTTCTGAATTACACGTCTCGTGGTATCTATTATTCAGAAACGTCTGCCTTCACAAAAAAAACTCGTCACAAACACATACACCGAAATTTCATCTTCATGTATTATCTCCCATCCACCATTTATCAATTAAACCTGAGGATAATTCTCATAAAACAATAGGAAAAAAGAGGACAACGTCAAACAAATTAATGTATACGGTTTACAAATCAATAATTTAGAATTTATTTTCAATAAATTGGTAACACACTTCAAATTCAAAACAGCTTTCTGTCTTTTTCTTTTTTAAAAATGATGGTGAGTATTAAAGAACAAGGACAAAAATCACTAAAAATGCTTCAGATTTCGGATTTCCTAGAAAATGAATACTTAATTCAATAAAAGATAGTGGATCATGTACTCATTGGAAACATCAAATACAGTTCACACGATTCAGAACTACTGTAACTCTAATTTTTTTACATTACAATGCAATGTTTTACGCTACGCTGCATCGGGGAGACTTCGAATGGCTCGAAAAACAAAGAGAAGAAAGACGAAAGGGGAGCTGTGAAGCGCGCAGGTCCACCACAGTCTCGTCAGGTGTTTCGGACAGACACAGGACAAGAGAGGTTTGGAAAGAGAAAGAGACACGTCCAGCGGAATACAGGAACGCCGAAGCAGAACAAACGTTGCGGTAGGCCGAGAGAGGTTGCGGTAGGACCTTGAACCTGTTGCGCAAGGAGCATCAAGGATCGAGGTGGGCCAGGAGATTCCTGGCCTCCACGAGCAACATGCAACTTTCGGTATTTTGGTACTTCTCAAAAGATTTGTTTTGGCAGTTACAAAGGCCCAATTATACGTTCAAATAATTTGCGCAAACTAACTTGTGCATTCACATTTGTACCAACAAACCGTTGCGTTTAAATGGAAGCAAAGGCTCCTGGTAAATAATCACTATTACTTTTCTTACTATTTAATTTGTAATACCTAATTATAATTATAATTTCTTCTTTACATATATACGTAAAATAACTGTGCACAGTAGACTGAACGTGTAAACGGGTCTATACCGTCGTGCTGTCAAAGGCTAGATGTCTACTGAATACATATTTCCCCCTACCAGGAGAATCGTTGTTATTATTCTTTTCTGCGCTACACCAACTAGCAATCACACACATTCTAGTGTATTTCCATGAATGAGTTCTTTTGAACATTTTACCTCCTTATATTATTTCATACTAAATTTACCATTTCCAACAAGTAATACCAAATAGCAAAAAATTTCATGTAGGTACCACCGGTAAGGAGGTCATGTGCATTTGCAAAATTAAAAAAAAAACACGATTCGACAAAACAGAACTATCGTACTTAACACGCGGTATTATTTAAACAATCAAAGTATCGTAGTACAAACAAGGGAAGTACAATGAGACCCCGTTTAACGCTCAGGATGCGTTCCTAGAAAAAAGCTCTAAAAGCAACAGCGTTCACGATGTCACATAGAAAATAGGAATAAACAGGTTTTACTTTAATTTTAAGTTATTTTTATATTAACTTGCAAAATATGCATAACATGTATACATACGTACACAGAACAGTTATGTAGTCAGAAACCGTGGAAGGGGTAAAAACGAAAGAATAAAGAAAGCCTTACACTGCCAATGAACAACTACACGGATCACCTACGAAAAAGAAAAAACGAGAAAAGAATGACAGAAAGCGACCACCAGAGAGACGAGCTCTCGCGCACTCATTGTTTAATCGTACAGTCTTGCGATTTTGCACTGCTCGGTCTGTGTGCACTTAAACCGCATAATATGGAATCGTCGAATACAGTAGACTCCTGTATAACGTAAATTCCTACAACGCGCCAAAGATATTGCGACCACTGTTTTCATATAACGCGAATCCTCGTACAACATCCCTGGTAGCACAAAAATATTAGTTAAATATGTTTTTCAAATATTGAAACAATATTTTTTAGGCCACACTTTTTAATATAAAATAAATATTGAATCCAAATATTGTATACATATACAGGAAATATAAAATAAATGTTTAGAAAATATAAACTAAATATTCATAGAATATAAAAGAAATATTTAAAAAATATGAGTTGAATATTTAGACAATAGTAAATAAATACTGAAAGTGTGAAAAAAATGTTTAAAAGAAATTAAAATAACTCTCATACGGCGTTTAACGTATCCGAAATTAGTCTTGACCGTGATTATACCCCCCACTCTATTAAACACTTTCTTTTGGGCTTCGGAAATTTTTCGAAAAGAAGGAACAATATCAGTAGAAAAAGGCACCACAAATGTGTATAGTATTGTTAACAACAATGAAAAAGAGTTCTTAACTGTACTTATTACAGGGAATGCAGCTGGTTAATTTTTATTTTTTTTTCCATTCTTCCTCGAGTCTTTACAATTTGTTCAGGTGTGGACATTCGGCAAATTAGGTTTAGTGGTTTAATGATAGTAGCACGTAGACATTTGTCTTATTGGAGAAACGTCGGTGATAATTGCTTTTTGAAGTTATGAAGTTTTCTCTTTACTCTCCATAGTAGTCGTCTAGGTTGATCCGTGTAGTAGCGTTCTTTGGCTGTAGTATTGGGATGTTGCTCCAGTCTGGTTTTGTAGTTTCTGCACAGCCTCGTTATTTCATCAGAGACCGGTGTTATATTTAAGTCTTTTCGAATTTCGTCATTACGAACATACCATGGAGCATTAACAATTGTTCTGAGAACTATGGATTGTAATGATTCAATCTTCGTAACATGACTTTTGGCAGCCATGCCACAAAATTAAATTTCATATTCTCAGATAGGCTTTATAATTCTTTTATATATCAGTAGTTTATTTTCGGGTGATAGCTTAGAATGTCTGTTGGTGAGCCATTGCATTTCCCTCCTTTTAATCCTGATTCGTTCTATTTTTTTCTTTATGTGTTGTTTCCAAGTAAGTTTGGAGTCTAGATGTAATCCTAAATATTTAACTGCTTTAGTTTGAGATATAATATGTTGATTGAGTATAATAGGTGGTGTAATGTCTTTTCTTAATGTGAAAGTGATATGATTGCATTTATCGGTATTTACAGTTGTTTTCCAGTGATTTAGCCACCGTTCGAGTGTTTGTATGTGCTTTTGTAACGTTTGAGAAGTTATTTTAGGATCGTCGTGTGTAGTTAATATAACTGTGTCGTCAGCAAATGTGAGTAATGTAGTATCTGTTGTAATGGCAATATCAGCTGTATAAAGGGTGTAAAGGATGGGCCCCATTACACTACAATATGTTTTGTCCTCTAGATATGATTTTATTAATTGGTAGAAGGCAGTGGGAAATTTTAGTTTTAACTTTATGTAATAAGCTTCATGCCAAACTTTATCAAAAGCTTTCTCTATATCACGAAATATAGTAGTGCAGTATTGTTTTTGTTCTAGAACTTAAGTAATCATATTTGTGAGTCGGTGTACTTGTTCGATCGTAGTGTGTTTTTTCTGGAAGCCAAACTGATGTGTTGGGATTAAGCTTTATTAGTATTATTCTTTCCAGTATTTTGAACATTATTGGAAGTAGTGAAATTGGTCTGTACGATGTAGCCAGGTGGACGCCCTTCTTGGGTTTTTGTATCATTCTTATTTGTGCTAGTTTCCAAATAGTAGGGAAATATTTGATTCTGAGTATCGCGTTGAATATAATTGTTAGCATCCTAACGGCTTTTGATGGAAGATCCTTTATAATTTTTCTGTTGATTAAGTCGAAACCTGAGGTCTTTCTAATTTTAATATTTGCGTTGATTTTATTGACTTTTTTTACTGTGGTGCTTTTAATGTCTTGTGGATCTTCAGACGTTGTTTCAGTATATAGTGTGTTTGTTGTGTTATTTGAGGGAGAGTTATTTGTTTCATTAATTTGAAAAGTTTTATACAGGTGTTCGGCAAAAGTTGTAGCTTTATTCTGTGCACTTTTTGCCGAAGTATTATCAGTGTTTCTTATACGTGGTAGTGGTGATGTGGGTCTTTTCAGTCTCTTGGTAGCTTTCCACAAGGAGTAGTTTGTGTCGTCGTTGGCCGAGAGTTTAGAAATGTACAAATGGAATTCTTCGTTACAATAATCTCGTATTAATCGTTTAACTTCTTTGGTAATTGAGTTTAGCTTTGTTTTATTGTATGGAGTTTTTTGCTTTTGCCAGTCTCTTTTTAATTTACGTTTTTGTTTGATTTTCTTTATAATATGTGTCGGGTAGGAATTAATGTAGTGTTTGTTTGCGTTACGTCCAGTAGCATACCATCCTGCTTCCTGTATTAGAATAGTAAGTTTATTTACTACAAATTCTATTTCTGCCTAGTTTTTCAAGCTTATATGACAATCCAAGTTTTTGTTTATATATTGTTTGAAGAGCAGCCAGTCTGTGGTACTGTTGCAGAGAGACGGTGTTTTTGTAATGTTTACGGGTTTGCCTGTGTGTAGCAAATACATTTCATAATTGGTTAATAAGAAACAGCATACCGCCTCCAGTAATATTACATTAGATGGCCATGCTTCGCACTTAACTTTAACTATAAGTGAATTTTGCTCTGAAAATGAAATAGAAATTATAGCTTTAAATCCCAATTCCCCTCACATTTTACAACCGATAGATATTTCAGTATTTAGGCCTCTAAAATGTGCTTGAAGTAAAACAGTAAGGGAATACTGTATTCAAAATGAGCAACTAAGTTTAAGGAAAGAAGATTTCTGTCTTACATTAAAAGGTACTTTAGAAATTATGAATGTGAGTGAAATTTTAAAATATGGATTTGAAGCTTGTGGTTTGCACCCATTCGATACTAATGCTTTAGACTAGCAATATTAGAAACAAAAATAAGTCACAAGAATTAGATGAGGCCACATAAATAGATATTAAGGAAGAATTTTGAAAATATTTAAGAAAAAAACCTCAGGAAACAAATTCATTTACAGGAACAAAAAATAAAACAGGAGAAAGTTGAAGAAAAAAAGAAGAAGAAAATGAAATAGATTTAGTGTACTTAGCTACATTATAAAACTGTAATATTTTATAAGTTTATGTAAAACTGTAATCCTAAATAAATAAATTATTTGCAAAAATATACAACTGATAAGTGAGACTATTAATTTAATTTAAATTTGTGGCAATTAATCGGATCTCGATGAAAGGGACTGGCAGTAATAGGGTCTTATTGTCAATAATGGGGACCGTCAGTCATCTGGTCACAGTTAATAGGACTGACAGTTATTGGATGACAGTTACAGGGACAAGACGGTTTTTAATGTGGCAGTAATAGGGACAGTGGGATGCTCGCAGATTTTAAGTAATTATTAATTAATTCTTCCCTTCTAACGTATTAAAATATTTTTTTTAATGAAGGGAATGTTGAATAACATTATGTTCCAAACTGAGACGATTTAGTGGTTAAACAACACGTAAGGTGGCAGTAATTGGAACATCTACACTAGTTCGTATTCTATGCGGCACACCCGGTATATGGAAAGATTGAGATGTCACAGAGGACAGGCAGAATATGCAATCAAGCGGCCAAGTCTCGCTCTCTCTCTCTGCATGTTGCATTCCGCCGCGCCGCGGGGACACCGAACAGCAGCCAATGCGCGCGCGTCGTTTCTCTATTTCTCGCTCAACAGTGACTCTATATTTCCAGCTTTGTTGACAAAGAGACGAGAGAGCGCGCCCCGCATTGGATCACTGATGCAACCGAGATATAGCCATCGGCGGCAATGAAGATCGCGATATCCTAGGTAGAGGATAACGGGATCACGAAGAGGCGGGTATGCGTCATCTAACCGGACGTCTCCTCTCCTCGGAAGCAAATCGCCGCGCGCCCGCAATTCGTCTGGCTCTCTTCAAGTTCTGCGTAGAACGGACCTTCTGCGTCTCAGGGTAAAAACGCGTTGAATAACAGGCAAGGACGACGATCTGGGAAAGTCGAGCGATCTGCAAGGTTACCGATTAATAAACCGAAGGACGTAATTCACGTCTTCACGCATTACATAAATAACAATTTTTTGTTTTTATCAATTTAAATTTATCGTGAACGCCGTGTAGCTACATGGAATCGAGATCAACGTGTATGTTCATACTCCGTTGGGCATCGATCGATTCAGCATCTGAGACTCGTTTCAGTCGTTTCGTAGCATGGTCGAGTCATACTCGACAGTTGTAACCGTGAAACCGTTGAACCAATGAACCCGCAGATTTTCTTTAAAAAACAACTTATTTTATATAATACACAATTTATGATCTCTGAAATTAATCCATAGCTATAGAGATAGGTACACCACATAGAGAATTTCGAGGTTAGAAAGCATTCGAAATGCGTCAAAATGACGCGTCCCGTAAACCTAGTGTTAAGCGTGTACGCATGGGGTTCGGAGATGTATTTATGTACTTCGAAATATGCACTTACAAACTATTAATTAAGGTGTTTATTTTTTTCCTATTATGAAATTAAAATACTTTTTCGTTGAAATTTTAAAGTAGACTTGTCATTTTTATTTCAGTTGATTTTTAAAATTTTTTGTTTTTAATTTCGGAAACTATGGCAGTCGGTGCCAGATTTCTTTTTGCACGATATCTATTGTAGTATCATAGAATAACGAATCTATCGAAATTTACTCTACCGATAGAATCATATCATTACGAATCTGAACATGTATACAAACTCGGTGTTTTATAAAAATCAGTTAATAAACGGCAATCAGTGGGTTAATAATCGGTGTAAAATTATCGGAAAATGTATCTGGCTATCTTGTAAATATGGTTGTTCCTTATGTTATCTATAATAAACAGAGAAGCAGTTACTTTTTGAGGATAAAATTGTAAAAATCATGGAAAGATGGATTATAAAAAAATAGGTAATAAAAAAGGAATTGTAAGTGTATCGATAATTAAAAATGATCCTAGCCTCGACATTTTGACGTCTCCAACTGACTTAAAAACGACATTATTTATAGGATGATCTCTGGTGCATATATTAGGTTGTTGCATAATAAACGTTGTTTTTAGATTTCAAATTTTTAATGATTGTAACTTGTTTTAAAGAAAAGATTATTCAAAATAAGATCCATCTGATTGAGCATGCTTTCGTTAACAAGTTACGAATCCTTTGTTTCCAGTTTCGTAGAGATTACGATGCTTGAAATAAAACGAATAGAAAAATGATATTTACTATGTAACAATCCAATGCCTGTAACTAAATGCATGTATATGTAATGTTTGCGAATAAATTCTTGAAAAAAATAAGGATTTATGCATTTACAGGATAAGTGAATATGCAAAAGTTTCATTCTAGTGAATCTTTTAATTTCCTAACTACATGTTTCCTCAGCTCTGAATTTTATTTTTTCTAAAATTATCCAAAACGGGAATTTACTTGAAAATTCATAGTTTACTCACAAGAATAAATTACAGTAAAGACCCTTTAATTGCTCGGAGGGATCTGTCCAATAAATACTCGCGAGTTATCCCCACCACTGGGCGGGACTCCCTCCGGAATTGGTAAAGTCAGTGATGCCAGAATCGTGGAAAGAATTACCCCGACTCCTCCCCCACTCTGACCTACCGGTGACTCGCACTTTACGTCCACCGTGGTAGCACACACAAGCATATCCCAGCTAGTGTTGTATAAAGCTCGAGTCTTCGAAGCTACAAAGCTTAGCCTTAAAGACTGAGTCTTTAAGGCTACAATCATATGAAGCTCGAGGCTCAAGGCTCGAGCTCCAAGGTTCGAGTCGTCGAGGCTCGAGGCTCAAGTTTCAAGGCTTTGAGTAGGCGAGGCTCGAGCCCCGAACCTCGAGGCTTTTATGTTTAACACGTTCACTGCCGAGCGTGTTTCTGCTGGTTGTGTTTTCAGCGCTAAAGAGTGATTGCCCATGAGAATCATATAAAAAAATATTTCACAAGTTGATTATATACATATATTGTGCAACATGTTCATGTTTGCACTTATTGTTTTCAACTACTATTCTAATATTCATTGTATTTGCAAAATTATAAACGTTATTGTTTGCGGATTTTACGCAATTTTATTGAGTTCGGTTGTGCCGGTTATCTATGACCACGATGGCGGTTAGCGTGTTAACAATAATGAAATTAACACCAAGTCCTTAATATTATATTTCATTTACTTTGTTTGTACAACTACGACTTTAAAACTTTCAACATATAGAAAAAATGCGTTTTGATAGTTCCACCAAATGGTCGGATCCGTGTCTTCAAATTCTTGTGATACGTATATTGTTTACAATAAAGTATTTATTTGTTTACAGTACGCACATATTAGAAAATATAGAAGGGGATAGTACTTTTTGGTCCGTGGTGTGTCTCTGATTTTTCATTTTGTAGTTAGTTTGATTTCCATAGCAGTAACATATTTTTAAAGAAGAATATAGTCTTTTACATTAAATAGGTATGTATCTACTGTAATCGTATCTCAGTAACTTGTAAGTAACATATACTATACTATATAAGTGTAGCTTTATTAAACACATTAAGATATTTTAATATTAATTTGATACTGCCCTAATTATCAATAGCGTATTCAACAAATTCTCCTATTTTTTCATAGAGATAATCTCAAAGCATTAATTTTGATAGCGTGTTCTAACATTAAATATATTAAATTTCAACGAACTGACATATCTTTAATAAGTTCTAAATACTTCAAATTCGTAAAATACAATACTCAGCGTATGAGTGATTTTGTACGCCAACGTACCGTGCAGAGCATAAAGGCGAAGGAACCGATTTTGTTTCAATCGTCAAGGGAACTGAAATAACGATGACGGTAACAATCAATTAGTTTTAAGAAACAACCAAAGCAAGAATATAGTGAGCAGAAACGCTATAAAAGATATAAAAAGGCCGGATAATAAACTGGAATTTATATAGAATTTAAAATTTAAAATTCAAATTACAAATCAAGTTGTACAATGGATGAAGCATCGGTGTCATTTAATAGTTCTTTTAGTGGAATCTCTGATAACGAACACGAGGCAACAATGACAGAGGTCCATCATAGAAGTTCGTGGAAATGGAATTGCTTCGAAAAGAAAGAAGAGGATAAAGTACAGTGTCGTAGTTGTAACCATTCTTTTTCTTTCAAAACATCGCATAGTATTTTAAGAAAACATTATAAGAAACATGAAGGAAATGTTTCGCAAGCAACACGCAAAAATGTTGGGAAACATGAGACAAAATCTGTTTCTGTTCTTCAAAATCTGTTGATGAAGTTCATACTTCAGGGAAGTCATTCACTGCGTATTGTAGAAGAAGAAGCTTTCGTTAATTTCGTGAGTGGATTGAACCCAAATTATAAAGTTCCTAGCAGGTATACCATGAATCAGTTAATTCAGAGTACGTTCAAGGAAAAAAAGAATAAAATTATTCAACATTTTAGAGAATCAAATCATAAAATATCATTAACATTTGACTTTTGGACCTCCGTAACACACAAACCATATATTGTTATCACTAGCCACTTTACGATGAATGGTACAATGCAGTCATTACTAATTGATTTTGACATGATCCCATACCCTCATAAAGCCGAAAACATTGTGCAAAAAATTAAACGCGTTATTGAAGAATTTGATCTTAGAAATAAACTTATAGCTCTTACCACAGATAATGCAGCAGTAAATTATAAATGCCTATCATTATTAAAAACATTTAATGGAGATTACAAAAATGTAACTCATATTCCATGTATTGCTCATGTTTTGAACATAGTAGTACAAACTGGTTTAAAAGAAATCCAGACCGAAGTTAATAAAATATCAAAACTCGTTCACTTTATTACGTTTTCTGGTAAGAGGAAACAAATATATGAAGAGTGTTGCGTTTTATTACATGTAAAACATTTAGAACTTATTAAAGATATGCCAGTTCGCTGGAATTCAACATACCTAATGTTACAACGCGCTATTACAATGAAAGCAGTTCTAAATTATCTGTGTGAAGAAAGGAGAGAATTTATTGAATACAATATTGATTCTTGGGACAATATCGAATTAATAGCGAAATATCTTAGCGTTTTTAATGAAGCTACCCTTATCTTATCAAAATCGAAATATCCCAGTATATGTTACGTACAAATTGTTATTCAGGTATGTATTATTATAAATTACAACATATAAATTTTAATTATTTACTATTATTAATTAACTAATTTTTATTTACTTCTATTTAGATACTATTGCAGCACATATCTAATTTTAAAGACGACATTTTTCTTAAAGCATGTGCTACCGTTATGGAAACAAAATTGAATAAGTATTTAGCACCACTCTTGAATGATTTCAGTGAATTTTCGGTAATTTTGAATCCCCGTCTAAATAATGATTATTTTGTGAAGAGAGGAAATCTGGATGCTTTAAAAAAATTAAAGCACTATTTTCAAATAAATTATTATTCAGAAGAACATACAGCAAAACAGCTACAAACCGAGGAGGCAGGGACGAGATGTTCTACTGCTTCCATATTTTCTAGTATTTATAAAGCAAAGGAAAGTAATTTCTGTGATGAAATTGATATGTATATAAATACAGAACAAGAATCCGAAGAAATTGATCCAATCGCTTGGTGGAACCAGCGGAAAACATCTTTTCCAAATTTACGCAAAATGGCCTTGGACATTTTGTCAGTACCAGCTACGAGTGTCCCTAGCGAACAATCGTTTTCGAAAGCTGGCAATTTAATTACTAAAAGGAGAAATAGACTGAGTCAGTCAACGATTCAGGCCTCCATGTGTTTGCAGTCATGGCTGTATTTTTTAAAAACTGAATAAAGTATAATATTATAGATTTAGTGTTAATTCCATTATTTAACACTTAAGGATTGTAGAGGGTTGAGCCTTAAAGCTTCAGACTTAATGTGGAATAGCACATTGACGATTGGAAAAAATTAAGTTTTTTATATATACTTTCAAAGTATAATTGTTCGAAAATATTCTACTAAAATATTAAGTCGAATATCACGTGAATAACGAAAAAAATGTCCCAACTTTGTCTCTCAGATCAATGAACCGTGAACAAATTGAGAAACTATTTTGTTCGACGCGTAACATCCTATGCCTCGTATATCTTGCTCAAGTATACATAGGTATTTTGTAATAAAAGAAAATTTAACATATTGTTCAACATATATATTTGATCACCCTATTAGTAATAGTTTAATGAGGTTTGGGTGTTGCAGAACTAATTTACAAAAACCACGCTTTTCTGGATGTTTTTGGATTATTCCCCCTTGAAGCTTCAAAAGCTTGAGATTCGTGTAATATTAGAGTTAAAAACTGAAAACTTTTAGGTTAAGTTTTAAGGCTTCGAAAACGCAAGGTCTGTACATTACTTCACTACATACAATTTATACGACTCGAGCCTTCAAGCTTAAAGGCTCGAGCGTTAAAGACTCGAGCTTTCACGACTCAAGCTTCGAACCTTGAGGGTTCGAGCCTTTAGGGTTTGAACCGCGACTCGAGCTGTTAAAGCTCAAGACTCGAGGCTCATTTTAACAACACTAATCCCAGCCCTATCCGTGTACGCTGCCTGTTCGGGCTTTCCGCCGACATTCGGTACATCACTCGCCAACGTAAACAATGCGAAGACCTTGGAAACCTTCTTCGAATCTCAATTCTCACTGCGGCGGCGAAAATTCATGTTTTTCTCTCGCAATTCAAAGCGTTTCGACGCGACAATGCGGCGGTTTTACTTTTCATTTTTAATTATTTTGTAATTTCACTTTGTAACCTCTCAGTAAAATAAAAACCTAAAAAAATACTAATTTGTAAGGCATTTAAAAAGAAAAAAAATGATTTCAACTTCAATATTTCGATTTTGTTATGTATACATACAGCGAGCCGTTCTTTTTTTGAAAGTGGTATAAGTCCACTTTTGGAAAAAAATGAGTTAATGGTAATTTTAGTAAGATATAGATATCCTCTTTTTATATTTATAACCATACATTCAATGGAGCACGATTTCTTGATAAAGTAATCAACGAATTTTAGCTATAAAATGTTATCGCAAAAATATTTTTTTTTAAAGTGGAATAAGTCCATTTCTAATGATCATAGTTAAAACAACTTTCTAATTGTAATTATTATTGATTATTACGACTTCAGTGTGCACTGCCCTTTAGAAGATATTAGCTAGTGCCTTAAAAACAAGATCGTAAACAAGATGATAACGGTATTATTGCCATGATGATGTGGCGAGAAGTAATTTCACTGATTTTGTTTAGTATTCTTTCGCAAGTCCTACTGTTTGCTTTGTGTTTCTTATACTAATCGATTGCAGCGTATTATTTAAAATATAATTGTTATCAAAGCAGAGAATCAAAGTTTTAGATAAATAATATTTCATACAGTTATTACAATGAGTTCACAATTTTTAAATTAATTCAAACGCAAACCCTTAAATATCTCGATGTATAAAAAAAATGGACTTATACCACTTTCAAAAATAATGTTATGTTGTATATACATAAATTATTTTCACGATTAGATGTTATCCTTACAACCCTACTCAGTACTGCTCCGAACATTCGTAGAAAAATCTATTAGATTAAAATATTATTTATAAATCTATCTACAGTCTTTTAAGATTTGTTGGCTTTACTTGTAACCTCTCAGTTAAGTTTAAATGAAAAGTTAAACAATATTAATTTGCGAAGCATTTTTAAAATTCGTTTTCTTTTTGTTGATGATATATTCCGCGTGTCCGATAACTGTTGCAGCTGGTCGACAGATACATTTACGATGACAAATGGTCTTTTGCTTTTCCACATCTAAAAATAAATAATCACATACAGTGGACTCTATGTATATTGCCACTAAACATATTGCCACGGGCGAGACACTTCCCCTGCACACGTACTTTCGAGCACACAAATTCGCTATCCCACCACGTTGCGTACGCCGGCGCACCAGTACGATCCAGCTTTTGCGCGGGCGCTGAGGCCGAAGCTATGACGATAAAACTTAGCGTGGAGGGAGCTCTGAACTCATTGCCATTTTACTCCCCTACAGCCCCAATCATGGGATAACAGATAGTTAGAGTCCACTGTAGTTTAAATCGTAATTGTCATAATATAAGGTAAAATATTAAGGTTGCTATGAACTTATCTTCTTTTTGTTTAATTATTCTGTAATTTCGTTTCCTCACTTTTGAGTAGAAGCCACTTTTTAGGAGTTGTTTTAGCCGTTAGAAGAACCAGTTGTACTGTAAATAATGAAAGTTCATGTTGAAGAGGGAAGACTCGTGCCGAAAGGCACAAACAGAAGATATTTTATTTACAGAAAAGAACCACAAAAATTGTTCCAGTACTACGCACGTAATTCCGTCGTTTTCTAGTTACTTTCCTCGCGTTCTTTAACTTCTTTATGTATATTGTTTCTTCTCTTGAGCGTGAAACTTCAAATAGTTGACCTTGCACGTGTAGGAACATAAATAGCACATATTTCCACGACCTTGTCGGGTGAATTTTTATGTTATGATGTAATTACAAATTGGTCAGTCCACGCCAAATAAATTAATTTTTGCATTTGATATCAGGTATTTTATTAAAATACTGAAATATGTTGTAGTCCACGCAAAATTAGGGGGTGTTTAAGTCATCATTTTGCTGATATCACATTGGTTTAAAAAGTACAGGCCGTCAAAGTTTGCACTTTGTTCCTATTCTCATTAAACCGAGATGCACTTACAAATATTTATCTCGAAAACTGTTCATCGTACTGAGTTCATTCTCCCTTCATTTTAACATACGAGGTTCGTCCTATTTAAATAAATTTTGTGTAATAATACAAGATGAAATATTAAACTTGTTAACTTTAGTTTGACTTGGTAAAGCGCGGAGGTGCGTAGGTATAGTCAGTGATATCGCTTTCGTCGAGCAGACCCCCGACTGATTTTAAGAGTAGATACTTTGCGGTTAACCGAAGACCCATTGATGAAACCGCAGTCAGAGCCGTACGTATACCTGACTGCGGTTTCATCAATGGGTTTTCGGTCAGCCGCAAAATATCTAGTCGTAAAATCAGTCGGGGGTCCGCTCCACGAAAGTGGTAGCACCGACTATACAGGTATAGGTGAGACGGTACCCCATTGTAGTAGTTGGAAATTTCTTTATTGTCGGAAATTTCGAGAGTAATGAATTTTTAAAAGCTATTTCACCGGTAACGGTATTGTACCCATCTCAGTGCTGTCATTTATACTTGCAGGAGAGTTTGTTTAACCATTTTTACGTGAATTTTTATGGGATTATATACACTATCTGCTGTGAACGCTCAGAAACTAACTATGGATAACTAATTTTTTAAATTTTGTTCAGGGCCTTCAACAAATGAAAAAAAATTGGACCCGCCGGTATTCGAACCCACATCTAAAAATGTATAATAGTATACAATTCGTATTCGGACACTTAACCTCAACACCACACTGGTAGTTGTAATCCCGGCTCGTAATTTGAATATATCGCACACACGTGAACTTTAATTGCTGATATCTCGTAAACTATTAGTCATCTACGCCCAAAAGTGGATATAAGGGTGTTCAGCTCGACAAATGATAAAAGCTATCAAAAGCTGATTAAAATCCGAGAGTTACATTGCAAGAGTTCCCCTCGTGAGAAGGGTACGAGACTTGTTGATATTGTTTTTAGACCTCATTTAAAGTAATACATATGGGATGCAACTAGTACGATCAGCCGACCGTAATCACCACGCGTGCAGCTCGTTTACCTGAAACGGGTCATTGTGCAGTTAATCTCCATTTTCAATAGCGGATTATTATTCGAAGTATACTGCTTTTTCAAGCGGCTAAAGCGCTTCTTTCAAAATCTCTGAAATTTCTAATTACCTCTTTTGACATAATGAAACAATAACGTATTCGGCGACGCGTATATGATTGCACCTATTTTAAAGTCCCTTATCGTTGCAACAGATTTTAGAAATTCATTACTGTCGAAATTTCCTAGAGTAGGAAATCTAGGAAATTCCCCCCCCCCCTCTCTCTCACTCTCATTCGCTCGCTGTCCTTTTCTGTTCCGGCAACATACCAAGGCCGTGGTCACAGTGGCACCGCATTGGTCGTCACATTGTTTTCGTCAGACGTTGGCCGATCTAATTGGTTACTGCGCGACCACGCAGTGCTTCCCGATACGTTGAAACGTTCAGTCAACGTTGGGCGTCGGTGGAGTCGTCCGAAATCGGTGCCCCTATGACCACAGCTGCGGAGGTTCGATCGATATGTACGAGTGGTGGGAATGATGTTTCTGTCCGTTAGTTGCTCGCACGGGGGTCCCGAATTCCGAGCAATTAAAGGATCCTTACTGTACTTTTATTTCCGATGTGTGTACTCGTGGAGGCTTTGATCATATAAAGTCAAATTTTTATATTACTCGCAACGTACTCGGTTTCATCACTATCGTTCCTCAATTTTTTCTTGCACGGTAGAACAAGACAATGATTTATTTGATTGACGACAGTAAACAAACAGCAATTAACAGCCAGTCGGTGTCGAGCTCGTCGCAATCTAGAAGATCAAACAGCCGATTGATAACACGATAACGATGTTACCAACGAATTCTTCGCGATTGCTGCAACGCTTATACGGTGGCACATAATCATTCGAAACCGCCGAAATGATTAATATCGACGGAATAATCGACATAAAAACATTCGGTCGGAGGAGAGCATATAGTATACGTAGATTTACGCGCGCTGATATCGCTTTTATTATTATTTAAGTGTCTCGGTTCGGTTCTTTTCGCAGGCGATAATGAATTTGTGCGGTTATATCTAGCACGCACTGTAAACACAACTTTATTTTCGGAATAGATGTACACTCGAAACGATTATACAGTTGACACAAGGAGAAATCGTACAACGAGAATTTTCAATCTCGTGAGCCTATATCGTAACGGAATAAATTTTTCTCTGCGACGGATTCTTCTCAAGCTTCGAAACATACGGTATACCGTCTATAAATACTAGGAGCACAGGTATTTATATAGTTTCTCGAAAAAGTATGAAATATATTACAAGTAAAATATTTGAATTCTATAATTAGCATTGAATGGTGGAAGTGGTATCCAGCGTCGAATTGTATAAAGTATAAATAAAAGGGCAATAATTGAAATGTAATTAAAACCAATCGCTCAGGGATACTCAAAGAGGATCTTCATGCCATATAAACTTACAGCTAACTTTTTCGAACAAATGAGATATGTGATTTCGAACGATAGACATTTTCCTTGCATTAAATTTGCTTAACAGTGCATCAGGTCAGAGTTAGGACCAACAGAAAATAATTAATAATACAGAAATATCCTTGTATTGTAACATTGACAGAAGGAAGAGGAATTTAAGCCAAATTGGATCGTATAAATTTTATTGTACCATATTAGAAAGCAACATATGCTGAAGGTTAATACATTGAAATAAAAAAAAGTAAATGAAAAAATGAAAGGCTAAGGTAAAATTAAGCATGAAATGCTACATTCGATTGAAGTGTCTATAAAATGGTGATCTTTGATAATACATATTTGCAATGAAACCACTTTTCCAATTATGTATGTACTAAATAATATACCCGAGTTCTTTTATAATATAAATAATATCGATTGGAATTAATCTAGAGATAATTACATTGTAATGATCATAAAAGGCTTCTGATGGCATTTTACGAAGTATCAAACTATGTATTTATGGACGGTCGTTAGCGTTTTCTTCGTACATATTTTATGCGCTTTGTCTTTTATTTCTCTTGTTTTTACTGTGCTTTGTGTTTTTATAATGTCACGCGTCTAAATGGTCCATTATTTATTCGCAAATAATAAATATATCAATTCAACGAGAACTTGTGTCGGTTTTCCAGTAAAGAAATTTTGTAATGATTCTGATGAAATTCTGGAATTGAACACATTTCGAGACTATAGTGCTAATTGTACTGTTGGTTAGCGACGATACGTCGGAAGCCTTTAACAAAATTCAAGGTTGCAAGGAAACGGTTGGTGTCTTATCATAAACGCAGCGCACGACGAGCGTACATCTCTAATTGTAAATCATTACGTAATCCCGTTTAATGATCGCAGTTTCTCGCGAATCCACCAATTTGTCGACGGAAATTGCAGCTTCGATTAAAACTGTAATCCCAATGTGCCAGAGAACTACCAAACCCGTTTCTTACCGTCTAGTTACACTTAACACGTACGCGAAAAGTTCCACTGATTTTTTAATGATTCAGAGTTGATACAAGATCTGTGTACTACATCAGAATATATTGTCTACACTTTAAGGTCAAACATTCTTACAATCTTACATAAGCTTGCAATCGTTTTGATTTATAGAGGAAAGAGAAGGAGGTAAATTTTCAAACTTTTACAATAAATTTAACGTACTGAATTTAAACAAGTTGAAAGAATGACTTTGACCTAATGACACATTAATGTAGAAAAAGTAACGTCAAAAATTGAGAATTCTTATCACGAACGCGGTCTTTATAAGGAAGTTCGAAACTTCAAAACTATCAGGGATTCACAGCCCTATCTGATCACGATCTTAAAATACAGAATCAATACGAAGTTCTTCTTCCTGCTCCAAATGTACTGAGTTCGAGACACAAAAGTGAAATACAATTGCTGGACTTTAAACAAGGTGACAAGTTGTAATTTTCTCCTAGAAATGAAATTGTTCTGTCTGGGGTGTTCTTCATTTCAAACTCTTCAAAGAATATCCACTGCGAGAAAAATTAATTCCTGAACTTTTCTCAGCGAACCATTACTTAAAACAGTCCACTTAATTCTGTTTTTACACGATAGACCCGAAAAGCCAGTAAAAATAAGACGACAATGATAAACCAATTAACAAGTTTTTTAAAACGAAAACAATTTTCTATAAAGATAACTAAGAATATTTTTTCTCAGAATTAAAATCAACTGAACATTAAAGAAAACCCAAATTTTGCTTTTGTTGTCTTTTACTTCTTCTTCTTGACTACTATATAGGTCATTATTGACGAAGTTCAGTTTTTATTGTTATTTTAAAATAATTAAATTTCAGAGTAAAGGTCTGTGTCGTAGGTATAAAAAAACTGGTTGTGGTGATGCTTAACCCTCTCATTCCCACTGTTGTCACATGCCTACGTACTCTAAATTACGAAATAAGATATTAATATCATGTATTTATTCCTATCTGTGAGTATACATATAGGGTGTATCAGCTAACTTAATCACCACGAATAATGACTTAACGGTACACTTTATGAACGGCATCACAGGGAACATCTTATAAGGTACCTATGTGTTTTATTCGTGGGTGGAGACATTTCAGAGATTTCAAGGTTAAAGTCAAGGGATATCAGTTTGAGCACCTACATAAGTATAGCTTCCAGATAGTAAGTACGTTTTAAAAATTATTTTGTAAATATCTTGTTAACTATTACATAGGTTTAGGATGTATGAAAGTCAACACAGTTTCATGTACTCAGTATTTGATACTTTATTCCGTTAAAAAAAATCAAGGTGACTTTGAAATCTCTGAAAAGCCTTGGATGACAGTAATGTGATACATGGCAGTAAATGGGTATTTTACCCTACGTTAAATGGTTCTGAGAAATTATCGGACCATGTTAGATCAATGCAAATTCTACAAAAAGAGAGTAATTTTTTTTTAGATCGTATTCAATAAAAATCGTGTGAAACTAGAAACAATTGTATTTGAAAAGAGGCTGTGGACCGTTCCCACAGATTTAACAGAAAGAAGTTCAAGTTCACGGATGAATTCAATTGTTTCCGAGTCGCAACAATGTCTGCGCGATACATTCGTAATTCACCGTGACGTGGTAACCTTTGAGCATGCATATCGAATTCTTTACATCTTACATCTTACATCGCGTGTACGAACACGCCGGGGTCCACGTGACCGGTGGTACGGCCAATCGTGTGAAAACCGTTTTTCGAAGGTTCGTGCGATCATTTTCATTTCGGACGATCGTTTAACGACACTCGCCACTTTTCTTTCTCTCTTTTTGTCGCTATCAATCTGTCCTCGACCGTGCAAGAATGCATAGATCCACCGTCGACCGAAATAGGTCGTGACGGCATTCGGGCCAAATATTTACACGTCAACCCGTATTCAACGAATATGTATACCCGTACGATTCCATTGAATTGCGATAAACGAAATGGAGAAAGAAGAAAATGAAAATAGCGACGAGAAAGAAATATCAAAAGTATCGTTGCCATTCGAGTTAATAAAGGATAGTGCTTCCGTCCAAGAAACAATCGTTATTTGTTCCTTCGGATGATGTTTTTCGCGAATCGTTACGAGAAGAGCAATATACGCAACAATGTTGCACCGTTTAATTCTGCTGATTACACTTGTATCCGGTAATTGAGTGGTTGCTGATTGCTACGTGAGGAACATCATTATAAGTAAGCGCCTTCCGGTGTTATTTTTTTTTTTTTTTTTGAGATTGTAGGAATGTTGCTTCTTCAGGCATTGTTTCATCGTTTCATTTCGCATGAAAATACGAAGAATTAATTAAAATTTTCTTTCTCTGAAAGGTAAGTATATCAGTTGTGGAACCATTTTCGTGTGATTATGGATAATTTCGTCGATACAGAATTCGTTCCAAAAGTATGTCAACGTAAATTAAAGAAGTAGTTTCTTATAAACCATCGGTGGTTTGTTATTATCCATTAGTTAAAATACTTTTCTTCTCAAGAATTACAATGTTTCATAACTGTGGTAAAAAGTCGGGAAACGATTTCTGATATTCTTTATTGAAGATGGCAGAATGAACTTAGCCTTAAAAGGTGTACAATTTGGACACATTTCATATTCGATTCATTTGCCATTTTTTTAATTTTAAAAATTGGATTTATAGATGCACGAATATAATATGATGGCATTACACAATACTTTTGACACTCGAAAAACTGACTGCACCTCCTATCAAAAGGAAACTGTTTTTAACATCCAATAAAAAAATATTAGTATGCGCCAAAAAACTGCTGTTTTGTATTAAGGCGCGTCTCCACCGATGTTTGCGAACAGTTCGCGAACAATACATGAATCATTTTTTTGTGAATCTTCTGTTCGCGTAGGTACTGTTTCCAAGGTGTTCGCAGATACAGTTCTCGGAGACGTCTCCATCGAAGCTCTTGTGTACAGTGTTTTACCAATCGTTCCGCCTATACAGATCCCTGTTGGGCGGATGTATGCGAGCTGTTCTACATCGATAACTGCTTCCATGTCTCCTGTTCATGTTCGTCAACAGTTCGTCACGAGTGTGTTACGTATGGAGAATAATTTCATTTTCAACCCTATTCTACCGCGCGCCTGGCAACGGAAAACGCCCTAAAACTTCGTCTGTTTATTCGGTAAGTAATAGGGGAGCGTAATCTCAACCAACTGGAGAGCAACCTAGAGACAGAATCATGATTGACTCGCGACCGTTAAGATTCCCTTATAAAGAAATTCTAATGAAACCCTACCCAGTTTTGGGACTATATGAACCCTCTGATTTTAACCCTCGGGGGCAGAATAGTACAGTCACTTGTAGAATCACGACGTATTATATCCTGTAAAGAGTCGGTTGTATCCAGTGAGATCGGGCTTAAGTTCCCTTTCGAATCATCAGTTAACCTTATACAGGGTGGGGCAAAAGTCGCGAAGCGGTTGAAAAAATTCGTAATTCCTTTAACTTATATTTTTTCCTATTTTTTCTTTGCAGAATTCTTAAAGTATACCTGGGAGATTTATTATGGAAACGTACAGCGTTATTCAAGGTACCAAAATTATTGAGTTTTATTTTGAAAATCATCGCTCAGTGATACTGACTCAAAGAGCTTATCGTCGTCATTTTAATGTGCGAAATCCATCTTCTAAATCAATGATTCAACGTTT
This sequence comes from Dufourea novaeangliae, assembly GCF_001272555.1. Taxonomy (NCBI): domain Eukaryota; kingdom Metazoa; phylum Arthropoda; class Insecta; order Hymenoptera; family Halictidae; genus Dufourea; species Dufourea novaeangliae. The sequence continues at coordinate 91,352 of NW_015374216.1, read as the reverse complement.
AGTGCAACGTTTTCAACAGCATGGTGGGGTACGTGACCTTCCAAGGTCCGGAAGACCACGTTTTTTCAGAAACAATGTGAATATTGAACGCGTTCAGCAGAGTATTCAGGAAAATCCCGGAACATCGACACGAAGGCGTTCTGCTGAATTAGGACTCTCTAGGAGATCAATGAGAAGGATATTAAGAGAAAATTTACTGATGTTTCCGTACAAAGTCCAATTAGTTCAAGAATTGAAACTAACAGATCAAGAACTAACGAATAAAAAAAACTGACTATTTTATTATACCAAATATACGACATTACTTACTGGCAAACCCAATACATTGTATATATCCAAATGGTGCCCCGAAGCTTTGGGATGAAAGACAAGGACAGAAATAAGAGGTTAAAATGCCATATTCCGCATTTCTTATTAGATTTTCACGAAAATCGATTCATTATGTCTTTCCGATGAAAATGATACCAAAAACAATACAATTCGGGCTATAATTAACGAAATTAGACGAATGATTAATTTACATAATGTAAAGCTAACTTCGTTACAAATAGTCTGATTTACGTGATATTTAGTATAATTTTAACTCTCCGTGGACGGTTCCGGAGTCACACGTTATGCGCTCGCGAAAGCGACACGCACACAGTGATGGTGTAATTCGGGAACTAATCGACGTATGACAACTGCCGGCCTAAAACGTCGTAGAAGTATCGACGTCTTGTATTACATTTTCGGCTCATTCTATTTTCTTTTTTACTCGCTGTCCTATCTTCTGGTCGACAAAACTTTTACAGTGTCGGTAAGGGCCTCGAGCTCGAGCCACCGTGACATTGTTATGTAGTAACCTATCGATGCGAATCAGCAACGATTCGACTTCGGACGCCCCGCGCGAGATCAGTACTCGGAGAGTTAATTGCAAACACAAAAACGTAAGGACCAAAAAAAAATTCCCCGCTATTTACAACGTGTTTGTTATTCCAGTTCCCGGTCTGTTATCATCTGCAAAACTTCCCTGCTAATTAAGGTCGAACACTGGAAATTTCTGTGTTCGAGTTGTTCCCTTTTTGATCGCCCTCCGTTTAATATTCTTCCCGACCAAGCTTCCCAGCGCGTTTTCAATCATAATTCCGCTCCGAAGATATTCTAGCGACCTCGTGGCACGTTACCGCCCCGATCTCGGAAATTTCCACGTGCACCGAACGTATTATGACGATCCAGGAAGCGCGTTTAATTAAAACCGTACCTGGTCAGAAGTGTACTGGTCCAGGCTAACCATATCATTATTCTCTGGTCGTAATAAAGTTATCGAACGAAAATATTCGCGTGATTACCGCGGCAGGCAAAATACTCGAACGTCAGTAACGAGATTGGAGCTGAGAAATACGTGCACAGAATGTCCTCGAAAGAAAGAATCCTTTTTGTAGTCTGACAGAAAATTTACATTTCGACAAAAATGGGTCAAGAAATAAATATTCGTCGATTTTCAGAAAACTTATATACAGGGTGTCATGTAACTGGTGATTGTACGTGAAAAAATAAACCGAAAATATAGAATAAAATTTGTCCATTTGGAATTTCGCATTCGAGAAAATCAACTTTCAACATCTGCTGGATACGCATGCAATTGAACAGGACTTACGATTACCTAGCGCGTCTGTTTGTTGCATTCTGTTTCTACTGTACTACCACGTCGAATGCACACGCGTTTGCGGGTTTCACATTAATTTTCAAAGTCATTTTCTCGAAAATGAAGTTTCAAATGACAAATTTTTGACTGTATATTTTCGATTTATTTTTTTCCCGTAGAATTATCCCCTACCCAGTTGTACCACCACTTTTACATAACACCCTGTATAATTACTATATTTTTCTGTTTATGAAATTACGAATTGACCAGGTTTGTTAATATATCATGATGCATCGATTATTCAGTGTTCCCTCTCTATAAGCACGCGGTACACGGGCAATGCAAGCATGCAGTGAGGTCAATCGAAAAACAAGAGGAAGAAACATGTTTGAATTTCCTACGAAATTTTATTATTAGGTGGAGATGAAGAACATAAGGTCGTTTAATAAAAACATTTATCACTGTTCTCCGACATCCTACGCCGCATTTTTATTAATCACATCGCGGGAAGATGTATTGAATTTAAATTGCGTGGACATCTTATTATATTAAATTACGTGCTTGTTGCAGAGTTGAATGGGTCTAATAAATTGAAATGAAATGTTCTAGCTTTGAAAGATGAAATCTGATAGCTTGATGAAAAATTTGTGATCGCATACATTTCTACTAGCAGCGCGAACACGAAACGATATTCGATGAGACTCGCTTGGGGACACAATACGGATTTGACCAACAGTTACGCGATATTTTTGTGACGACACCCACGCACGTGATCCCCACGTAGACTTAGAGAGCGCTTCGATTCATGCTTCGGGGCTTCATTCATTAGAGAAACGGGACTGACTGGCTAAAGGACGATAATGGACAAGTACTCGGATCCTCGTCTAGCTCATATAAAAATAGCTTCAAGTAGCTATGTTTTTACATGAAAATGTTCGGAAAGTCATTAGAAATGAAATGTACGTTTGAGACTCATGAAAAGTTGGGGAATATTGTTGAAAGAATTCGAAAAGATTTGAGAAACATGTTTTTCCCTTGCAGAAGGAAATGTAAAGATTTTAGAGAAAAAGAGGTCAAATATAAAATTTAGGTATTAGAAATACCTATAAAATGAGATAACTCCGTTACAATCGGTCCATACGTTAAGTTGCAAAAGAATTAAAACTGTCGAAATAGGCTGTTTTTTCAGTTGTTTAATACTCGAAGGGATTTCACCATAAAGGTTTGAAATTTTAAGAAAATATAGTCTACATTGCGGTTAAGAAATGTGCCAAATTTCAAAATTAAATATTTATTCGTTTTCGGAAAAGTTAATTTCTACATCGTTGGCAAGTCGGACAGCAACCAGGGGGTATATTTTTTACAGCTGGAGAGTTGTACTATCATGTACACTTCCAGATGAAGTGAATTTTTTAAATTAAACCACCCAACTATGGTTCTAATGTATACCCAATATTTTTACTTCTTTGATTTTTTATATTTTAAATTGATTCGATTCGTTTATTAAGCATAGATGGTGTTTAAATGCTAAATATACATGCGACTTACACATGTAAGTCGTACAAAACAAGTTCTGTTCTGTCAATTTAAAAAATGTGCAACTTTCAGATTTATCTCAGTTTTATAGCGAATCCTTCTCATCAATATTATTTATATTATTCAAAATAGCATACAAGAATAAGCGACGAATTAAATAATTGTGACAAAGTCAGCAATAACTTGAGTAAATATAAATTTAATTTTGTTTTGTTTTTGTTTAATTAAGTGCCATCTTCACTTTAAATCGTATATAAGCAATATTCAATCATACATATATAAACTCTTCCTACGTTCAAGTTTTAATAAAATAAATAAAATACACGTAAACGAGTAAGTTTCATTTATCTGAGGACAGAAGTATGCTCCAAATTTTAAAACGGTGTTTTACACTTTTATTGAAACGAAAATAATGTGGTTTTATTGACTAACGATATCGATGTTACAAACGGGACCTGGCTATAGTATGACAACTGGTAATTATTTGCAAAAACAGGTGTACATCAATGTTATGTAAATAAAGGACCACAATGGAAGTTATTAGTGCCAGTCAAGCATATTTTCTTTTGACGTTTGAACATATTGTTGCAATTTTACAATTACAAACACTGCATTAGCTCACAAAGTTCTATAGAAAAGAATTGTTTCATTCGTTCGAGGAACCTTTGTCCGAATAGAAAAAGCTACTGTTCTAACATACGTCTTGCATAGTAAATTTTTCTATGGGTGCAAAAAGCAGATTACGAAAGAAAGCCTACGTCTTCATTATCCATTATTTCCTGTTAACTGAAAATAAATTAACAAAAAAAATGTTAACAGAAGATTAATTTGAGTACAGTTAAAAATGACACTTCATCAGTGTAATATTATTTTTCGCAGAAATTCAGTAGAAATATTACAAAAGCATATATTGCACTTTTTGTAAAATATGGGTAAATTAATAATATTTTATGGTTTCGTCACTTTTGTTTTCTTACTTAATACAGTTGAAGCACAATATTTTCTGCTTTGGTAAAACTCTGTCACTAATGAAAACAAATGACTAAAAACACTGAATCGTCTACAGAAAGAGAATGCTACATACAAAACGCAATGAAACAAGAATCTAAACAGAGTTCAGTAAATATTTTATTTTCAATCTAACGAAATTTTTTATAAGAATTTCATCTCTGAAATTTCTTAACTATAAAAAATTCATCTACAAAACCGTGAATTGCCGTAATCATCCACCACCTTATACACCACTCAAAACAATTAGAGAATCGCTACTACATACTGTGGGCGGTACTAATGCGCCAACCAAGCGAAAGAAATGAAATAAATAATACTACAGTTTGATAAATTGACATCTCTTCGTAGGATACTAACATTTAGTTTTGTTTTTATAAAAAAAAACTGTACAGGAATCGTTGATGGGCTATAGTATGTGTATGATCTTCTAATTATTTTCAGTATTGTATTTGAATTTCACGAAGATTTCAAGGATCGAAATATGATTGTCATTTTTAAATGTCTCTTAAAACTAACCGTACTATGGCCGGTCAAATGACCGGTTTTAAATACGGTACGAATAGGTATATAAAAGTCTCGGTACGGTTAGTGTTAAACTATCGAATGTCTATACCTACAGGGGTGCACTAATTAACGTCTTTTTCTTCTCTATTCATTCACGAACTTTCATAAAAATTGTCCGTAAGCTCGCGAATGCGACAGATTCTACTCGCTGGGCTCGATTGAAAAGCAGGCCTCGGTCTGCACGAGGAATTAGCGTGGTGTCCAAGTCGCACGAATGAATGAACCATCAATAAGCTGCGATACACGCGTGCCGGAAAGACACCAACATGTTCCAGTAATCCGCACTGTTCTCTTGTGTATAAACGCGAAAGTACCCGCGCGTGACGTCAAAATTATGTGTAAAAGTACTTTAATAATAATTCGCGTGAACGTCACGAATACTTGGTAAATTAAAGCCAAAGTTGCTGTTTCCGTCAAACATATACAACGACCGATTCCCTTGGCCTTTTCATTCCCAAATTATTTAACAAATATAAACAAAATTATTTTTTGTATGTATGGGTATTTGCATGAGATATAAATGATTCATCAAAACATTTTAACATTTTGAAACCGTTTACTGCCATTTCTCATTCGTCGCCAATTGACAACTTCCTTACTTTTATCATAGATATGTTCAATAATTATATTTTCTAGAGTTAGTATACATAAGAAAATCCATTTTTCTTACGTATGATCAGAAACCCTCTTGAAAGATTTCCAAGAAATTAAGGTTTCTATTGTATTTCTAACGATGCTCAACACTTGAATTGCAGCAAACGAAAGAAAGAAAGGACGATAATGTCTCATTTTATCGATAAAGCTTCTAAATGAATATTAAAATTTGTTTCGTACCATCTACATACATAAGACTACATAGAAAAAGCTATTATACAGGGTGTCCCAAAATAGGTGTAAGTCCCTCAAAGAGGTGATTCCTGGAGTGATTTAAAACAATTTTTTCTTTGATGAAAAAGTTCTCCGAGGCTTTATTAACAAAATATTAACAAGATATTAACGAGAAACCCCGATCAATCGGATCGCGAGTCTGCCGGCGAGTTCCCACCCATGCGCGCGCGTGTGTGTGCGTTTTGGTTCCACGAAGGAAGGTGCTACTCGCCAACAGACGCGATAACTATGATTCTAGCATAAAAAAGGAAATATCTCTATTTATGTGCGTGCGTGCGTGCGTTAGTGATGGGCACCATCGACTAAAAACTATCGACTAAGTCGATAGTAACCAACGACTACTTTCAGTCGACTAATTTTTTCAATCGTCGACTACTTTCAGGCGACTAATATTAGTCGCTTGAAGCGATTACTTTCAGGCGACTAATATTAGTCGCTTGAAGCGACTACTTTAGTCGATTAAATTTAGTCGCTTCAAGCGACACGCTCGAACTATCGAGCTATTGATCGCTATTGACTGGATCTTGATTATTTTCTTCACGATGCAAACGAATTGTAATTTTTCCATATATTTTTTTTATGCATTACCAAGAACTGTACAAATTATTGCTTATAACATAATTGATTTTCATAAAAAATGTAGAGCAGTACATTTTTTAAGTGGCAATATTACATGGCTTACAAAAAATCGAATATTAATAATTGTTTAAAAAAACTTGTTTACCATTTACATTTTTGAAATTCTATCTATGAACTAATACATTTCCAAAAGGTAAATACACCAATGGTGCTGAAAAGTTGATAACATAATCTATACATAACCTATAAAGCAAAATTTCAGTCGACTAAAAACTATCGACTAAATAGTCGATAGTATGTTGCGACTAAATAATCATTAGTCGATAGTTTAATTTAGTCGATGGTGCTCATCACTAGCGTGGATGCGTGAGAGAAAGAAAACAAAAGACGATGCGAGACCTGCCGAAATGCGTCCGCGTCGTCGACGAAACGCAGTGTGACGACAACGGTCTGATATACAAGACACACGACGGACGACGACGATCCGATGTGTAAAACGCACGACGTACATTTATCTTCCTATTGTTCTATTTTATATCTTTTTAATAAACTATCGTTATATTAGTTCAACCTTACATTCGCGGGCTCGGCCGCGATTCGAACAGTGACTCGAACAGTAACTCGAACAGTGATTGAACGGTTTGATTGCATTTTGTGACGTTCATAAAAGCATTATTAAAAAGTAGAAAAGAATGGCATCAAGCGGTGAAAATACCAACGAGACACACGAAGCCAACACGATCATGAACAGTATGTACATTGATAACATGAACTAAACAAATGTCATTTAAAAACGACGGGGAACAAACCGAATCTCACGATGAGATTGAAAATGGCGTTGATTTTCGGTAACGAAAGAGACGATTCTGGAACGTCCGACGACGAAAGGGATTCACAAAGAAGCGGTGGCGCAGCAGCGTATACACAGTGTATTCAAAAAGTTCCCGGACTTGTTTGCTACCAAAAAGATTTATAGGTAGACATCATTTTATTGTTTAATGTTCTACATAGTTTCCTCCTCTGTTGACACACTCTTGATGACGTTCATACAGTCGCCGGAAACATCTGGAAAAGTCTTCGACTGAGTTACTCTTTAACATCGTTGTCACTTTCCGTTTGATTGCCTTCTCATCCTCAAAACGAGTTCCTTTCATGGCTAGGTTGAATTTTGGAAACAGGAAATAATCCGCTAGAGCCAGATCTGGTGAGTACGGAGGGTACATTAGAACCGTGACTGACTTTTTAGCCAAAAATGAAGACACAGTTATCGATGTGTGAGTCGGAACGTTATCGTGTAACAGAAACCATTAACCGGACTGGTGTTTTTTTTTCCAAGTTCGTTATGAAGGATAGCATGAATACTTCCAATATTTATTTTCATGAGAAGCTGACGAACTCGCTCAACATTTTCGTCCGTTCTGCTTGTCGACGGAAGCCCTTTCCTTAAGTTATCTTCGGGTGACTTGCAACCATTCTTGAAACGTGAATACCATTCAAATACTTGCGTACGACGGAGACAGTCACTTCCATATGCATTTTGCATCATTTGGTATGTCTCTGTAGGACTTTCTCCACTTAAAAAACAAAACCGTATCACAGCTCTTTGCTCCATCACAAAAATTATTACAACAAAACAAAACTGACAAATTTTAAATGTGCTCGGCAGTCAAATAACTAAATCTTTTAAGGTTAAACGAAGCTGATAAATAAAAGAAGATCTATAGTCAATAGATTTAGCCTTAAAACACAGATGTCGCCACCAGAAGCTATCATGTAATAACAGTCCGGGAACTTTTTGAATACACTGTGTATACCTACTTTCAAAGACGTAGAAGAATCCATGAATGTATTTTCCGGGGACGACGGTAAAAACATTGGACAGTGGCTCTCAGATTTCGAAGACATGTCGGAATTATGTGCATGGAGTGACATTCAATAAGTGATCTACGCGAAAAGACTTTTACGAAATTCCGCAATAATGTTCGTAAGCTATGCTAAATGTGGTACGACGTGGAAGAAATTAAAAACTGCATTAGAAACCGAATTTTCGCGGAAGATTAACTGTTGGATGACTAACCATCTGTTAGTCTTGAATCAACAGAGCGCTAGCCTGATAACTTCTATGCATCCACTGTTTCTCAAATACGTTATCCGTCATCGCTTCGCTTTCCATTTCGAAGTCTCGTTTTGTACAAAGTTCGGTTTTTCTCCTAACTATTGGGTTGGCAAGAAAGTATTTTCGGTTGTGACACATAGATAGCGTTGTAAGCGTTTTGAAGGACTCCTGTCTGCGTTATGGTTTTTTCCTTTTGACATTTGATATCAGTCACATTTAGGTACTTCAGAAGCAAGTTGTGCAAATTTTTGTTTGTAGCTGTTAGTTCAGGGTCAATTTTAACATGGAGTGCAAAAACGAACATTTTCGGCATATTTTACTCTTTTATTTTCGTAAAGGAAAGAAAGCTGCTGAGGCCCACAAAGAGATATGTGAAGTTTATGGTGTTGATTGCATAACAGATCGCACGTGTCAGAATTGGTTTAAAAAATTCCGTTCTGGAGATTTTTCACTCAAAGATGACCAACGTTCTGGTCGACCTACTGAAGTTGATGATGACCAAATCAAAGCCATAATTGAAGAGGATCGTCACATAACTGTTCGAGAGATTGCAGAGAGGTTAAATGTATCGCATACAACAATTGAAAATCACTTAAAATGTCTTGGACTCGCTAAGAAGCTCGATATTTGGGTTCCGCATATATTGAAAGAGATTCACTTAACACAACGAATCAATATTTGCGATATGCATCTCAAGCGCAATGAAGCCGATCCTTTTTTGAAACGTATCATCACTGGTGATGAAAAATGGGTCATGTGCAGTAACATTATTCGAAAACGATCATGGTCCAAGCGTGATGAACCAGCACAATCCACATCCAAAGCTGAATTGCATCAAAAAAAGGTCATGTTGTCAATTTGGTGGGACTACAAAGGTGTTGTGTATTTTGAGTTGCTTCCAAGAAACCAGACGATCAATTCAGATGTTTACTGTCAACAACTATTGAAACTGGATGAAGCAATAAAAGAAAAACGGCCAGAATTGGCAAATCGCAAAGGAATTGTGTTCCACCATGATAATGCAAGGCCTCACACATCTTTAGTAACTCGTGGGAAATTATAGGAGCTTGGTTGGGAAGTGATGTCGCATCCCCCATACAGCCCTGATATGGCACCATCTGATTACCATTTATTTCGAAGTTTGCAAAACTCTTTGAACGGTAAAACTTTTACAAATGATGATGACCTTAAGTCGCACTTGGTTCAGTTTTTTGCTGATAAGGACCAGAAATTCTATGAGCGCGGAATCATGAAGCTGCAAGAAAGATGGCAAAAGGTCATTGAACAAAATGGAAAATATATAATTGATTAAAGTTTATTCTTTGTATAAAAAAAATGAGTTTTATTTCACACTACAAAACCGAAATTACTTTCTTGCCAACCCAATAGTTTGCTAAGGGCCTAAGGTCATTCGGCTCCCTCCTAATACTACTGTATATAAGCTCCCCTGAAAGATGCGAAGGTTAGATCTAATCCAGACACGAGACTCGCAACATCGTCAGTAACAACTCAATTCCATAATATAGTGTACTTAGTCGTGTCTAAATGCAAGTCGTTTGTTGTAAGCCTTGCAGTTTCTGAAATACATTTATTATATTGTCATCAGTGTATTATTGACTTGCCGGGTTTCCGGCAACATAACAGTAATCAAATCCATAAAGATCTCAGTACAAGGAAGAAAAGACACGACGAATCATACCATCAGTATGTTTATGCGATGCTTGGCATCGCAACACAAGCAATCATAAAGACAGCCGCAGTGATTCAACAAGGTTTGTACAACAAGGCTATTTTGTACGGTGGCACCACTTTTCAAGACTTGAAATTCAAGCTGGCACAGTATGAAATTATGAAATCCAACGTGAAGAGCAAACGATCACCGGACGAAAGAGCAAAGAAACAATCAACACCACAAACTTCAACGGATGGAAAACGATGCTTCAATTGCGGTGCAAAGGATCACGTAAGTGCAAGCTGCCCTTCCAAGAATAAAAGCACCAAGTGTTTCCGATGCAACCAATTCGGACATGTTTCGGCGAAGTATTCTGAAAACGCCGGCACGAAGAAGAGAAGCTGTAACGCGACGCAAGCAGGCGAGAAGAGGTACCATAAAGAAGTCGAGATAGAAGATCAAAAGGTAGTTGCGCTCATCGATACGGGAAGCGATCTCAGCTTTATCAGGTCAGAACAATGTATTCAAATAGGTGCGTCTAAATTATCAAAACGAACAATTAAATTCAACGGCGTGGGCTCTAACGATAATTTTACTTTAGGCGAAACGCACGTTAACGTTATAATAGATCATGCCTGGCCAACACGCTGCTCGCCAGGCGATTTTATATTTCTATTGAAATTTTTGTTTCTCGTTGTATATATACAAAAAATATTAAATAAATGAAAATTTGCATGTCATTGTTATAATGCGCAAGTGCAACTACGAACTTCAGTTCTATATTTGATATCCACGAACGCCAAATATTACTGAAAGAATCGGTTTTGCACTTAGTAAAGTTGGAGAGTGGAATGATGACAATACTTATATTACATCCGAGAGATATTCCAACTTAAAATATTTTGCACAACGAGTTATAAGTGCTTTTGGATCCACGTATGTATGTGAAACATTTTTTTCGAAGATGAAATTTACACAGAGTTCATCACGTGCTTCATTAACTGGTGCCAATTTAAAAAACCAGCTAAGATGTGCAACGTCGAGCATAAATATAGATTTACAAAAATTAAGTGAAAGAAAGGATAAACAAATATCTCATTAATTAAGACCTGAGAGTTAATTATATTGAATCATAGTATAACAATAAAGATTTATTCATTTTGTATTTGTATTACATTTACATCGAGTAATAAAAAATAAAGGTGGTCCTACTAAATATTAATTTGTAACAGTTTTTTTTGTCAATACATTGTTAATATTGTGAAATAAAATAGTTTTGGTAAGTAAAAATGTGTTTCCCTATTTAGCTGCTCTCCCCAAATATCCTCCTTTTACGTTTCGTTACATTTTATTAACAATTAAACAGAGGTAAAAATCAAAATGGAATATAATTGTAAAGTTTAAGAAGTATACTTTTAATATCTTTATAGAGAAAATCGGAAATCCCAACAAGAACGTTAAAATAATGTGTTATATATTGAAAAAAAAATTTCCCTATTTATATGCTCGCCACTGTAAATAATATTCCGAGTAGGAGTACAGGCGTCTCCCCATTTTTCATCCTCTCGGGGACAAGAATGGGAATCAAGGACAATCCTCGCATTAGGGAACTATTGGAGAACGAAACAAAGGAAAATATCGCCAAAATACAAGCCGAAAATAAGAAGCAGTTTAACAACCGCTGGAAGGAAGCAAAGAGCTATCAAGAGGGCGATTGTGTTGTGATAAAGAGGACTCACTTTGAAACGGGACTTAAATTTCATTCGAAATTTTTGGACCCTTATCGCATTACGAAGGTATTACGTCATGACCGGTAGGTGGTACAAAAGTTGGTGAAGGACCGCAGGGAACATCAACATCCGCAGATTACATGAAACCATGGCCAACCAGCATAAATGGTGATATCAGTGAGTGAAAAGTGAAAAGTTTAAGTGGTAACCATCTGAGGACAGATGTTTCGCGAGTAGTGTTGTTAAAATGAGCCTCGAGTCTTGAGCTTTAACAGCTCGAGTCGCGGTTCAAACCCTAAAGGCTCGAATCCTCAAGGTTTGAAGCTGAAGTCGTGAAAGCTCGAGTCGTATAAATTGTATGTAGTGAAGCAATGTACAGAGTTTGAGTTTTCGAAACCTTAAAACTTAACCTAAAAGTTTTCAGTTTTTAACTCGAAATTTGAGAAATTTGACAAGACTGTGCCTGACTGGTTGATCGATATTGCATTTGATATACTCATGCAAAATTTGTGTTTTCACAAGTATCGTGATTACGGCTTCGCTGACACTCGGAAGACCGTCAGATTGTTTTACTATCTGCGGAATTACTTTGTTGATACAAAGGTTAGACTCGCTAACGGAAGACGCTTCAGAGAATCTAGTGGCATTGCTAGTGGAAGCTATTTTACACAGTTGGTTGGGTCAGTTGTCAATGCTATTCTGGTCACATGGGCATCGTTGGAATTGAATGGATGTTTTCCCACTGATATGATAGTCCTCGGAGATGATAGTTTGATTTCAACCGAGCGTGACTGGGATTTAGCCAGAGTAAGTGCCTTGTACTCTACAATTGGCATGACTTTAAATTTGGAAAAGAGTCAGGTCCGATCATCGATGGATATTAAATTCCTTGGTTATAACATCAACCATGATATTCCGTCAAAACCCTATTCGGATTGGATTGCCGCCCTCACTTTTCCTGAGAGACCGGACACATGTTTCGATAATTATACACGAATCTCAAACTTTTAAAGCTTCAAGGGGGAATAATCCAAAAATGTTCAGAAAAGCGTGGTTTTTGTAAATTAGTTCTGCAACACCCAAACCACATTAAACTATTACTGATAGGGTGATCAAATATATATTTTGGACAATACCTACGTTAAATTGTCTTTTATTACAAAATACGTATATTTGAGCAAGATATACGAACAAAATATACTGGGCGCCAAAATTAAAGCATCACTAAAATTTGCCGAAAATATTGGTCATTTTCAGATGCCTATATCTTCGCGAAAAATAGCTATAAAAAATATTGTGACAGAGCGTTATGTAGCCCGAAGTTTCTAGTTTTTGAATCGGGAATTTAAAAATTATTTTTATGTAATTTGTTCCTTTTTTTTAAAAGATGAAGCGCAGTAATCGAATGTTAAAAAATGTTGGTCAAGTTTGAGAGGATGCATGGGCCAAATGAAATTTTTTCTGGTAATTCCAATGGAAAACTTTTAAAAAGCAAACATTTCTCTTTAATTTCGTTTTTTTAATTTTGTTGTACAGTTTTTATTGGCCGAGTTATTCGCAATCATACGAGAAAAGGTACTTTCCACTTTGACCACCTGTAACTTGCGAACGCATGATCGTATAGAAAATTCCAGAAGTGATTTGGAAAGCTGAGAGATTTCTCTTTAAAGACCTTTAGTTGCCAATTTGTTGAAATTTTTTTTCGTCGTCTACAGTCCATTTCAAAATAACGTAAAATATTGCATAATTACCATTTTTCACAAAACACGATGCCATTTTAACAAAAATTGTGGAATCTTCCAGGTGTCTACGTTTTTTTAAAGTTAAAAGTACACGTAACCCCTGTACCAAAGGCCGCATTGATCAGATTTTTTTTACCCTGTGCCCTCGATAGTGAAACTTGCGATACAGTCTGAAAAATTGGTGAATGACTCTTTTGCGGCACGTTTCCTCTTTAAAACGATTTCGCAGCGTTTGAACTGTTGTGGTCTGTGTCTTCTTAGTTTCACTTTATTTTAGAAGAAAGTAGAGATGTCAGAAATTTAGCAAACACATTTTTATACAATCTCTTCGCAATGACAAAAAGTGAACAATGCGAAGTGACGAGAGGGTGCAGATGGTGTGCATATCCTACCCTTTCTTAGTTATTGCGATAGATACACTCTTCTTTTTTTTTACTGAACTTAATTTGGTTTTTTTTACCGAACTTCTTCCTTTCCATTGCATCTCCTCGCTGTGTAATGAGATGAGTACCTTGGCATCTGCCAGCGAGACGTTGGCTTGTAACGTTAGTACTGCGCACTGTCTGTAGGTGGCCGCGGCGCCGCGACGATTCTCACAGTTGAGGCTTGCGAGCCCCAACTTGATAAGACGAACCGCGAGTGTGGGTGGGTACTCATTAGAACTGGTCTTGCAGTAATTGCATCACGGATTTTTTTTCTTCTTTTTAGCAATTCCATTAAATCCTTCAGTTTCCTCCTCTATTTATTCCTATCGAAATTTTTTTCTTAGCAAATTTTTCACATCTTTTCTCTTTCTTTAAGCACTTTATTATGCCTAGACGTCATCTCTCTGATTACGAAATTGGTCGACTGGTAACACTTTTGCAGGAAGGTTGCAGCCAACGACAGGTTGCTAATGTTCTTGGTGTAAACCAGTCAGTTGTGAGCCGTGTCTATGCTCGATTTAGAGAGACTGGGGAGTATGTCCGTAGATCGGGGCAAGGACGCAGACGCGCGACCAGTTCTCGAGACAACAGAGCAATTACGCGACGTGCTCTTCGGGAACCCTATGTTATCGCACACACTATTGCGGAACAAATTTCGAACCGCAGGCAAAACCCGCCACGCACGATCTCTAACAACACCGTGAGGCGTCGATTGAGGGAGGCTGGCTTACGTTCGAGGCGCCCGGTACGAGTCCCGTTGCTAACTGCTAGACATCGATGGCAGCGTTTAGCTTATGCTCGTCGTTACATACGCTGGTCTCAGCGTCAATGGACAAATGTTCTTTTTACAGACGAGTCCCGATTCTGCCTACGAGGGAGCGACCGACGGGAACATGTTTGGCGTCGTTGTGGCGAACGTTACGATGCCAATCATACAAGGCCGATCACCGCGTTCCATGGGGGATCCGTTATGGTTTGGGCCGGAGTATCGCGGTATTCACGTACACCGCTAGTTATTCTTTCACGTGGTGGTTTGACCGCCATGCGGTACGTGGAGGAGATTTTGCGCCCCGTTCTGCTCCCT